>NC_053041.3:112826192-113126400 GCF_002575655.3 Aegilops tauschii subsp. strangulata
GCCTCCTCCGGCTCCCTCTTCACCGAAACGAGCCGCGAGCTCGATGCGCCCGCGGATGAGCTCCCCGCGGACTAGTGGCCGGATGAGCTCCCCGCGGACCAGTTGCCGGAGGAGGCGCGGCGGCGACGGGCGCGCTCGAGCTCGAACTCGTCGAGCTCGCGCCAGTCGAATGCCGGCGGCGGCCGGGCACCCTTGTTGAGCCACCGACGCGCCCCCTGCTTGCGCGCGGCGTCAGATCTGGCACGGCGGCGGCGCTCTGCCTCATCCCCCGAGTCGGCCATGGTGGTTCAAGGCTCGCCGGCGGCGAGAAATCAAGCAGCGCGGTGGGGAATTGGAGGGGAACGCGGCGGCGGGAGGATAGGTTTCGACCCGCATCTGTCCATAAACCCGCAGTTATAATGGCTTGGGGGTTGCGTTTGCAGGCTGCGGCAAAAAAATTTACGGGCCGGACACCGATGCGGGCTTTGGTCTGGCTAGAAAAATGGGCCGAGCCCGTATAATCACCGGCATTATGCGGGTTTGCGCCGGATGCGGGGTCTGCTAGAGTTGCTCTCAGCCAAGCAACCAAGCAACGCGTCACTCTCGATTCCTGTCCATGATGCTCGGTGGATGAGTTGTGTCCGTCTATAGCGCCCGGCCGCCTGCTTCCCGAGTAACACGGCTTTTTGGCGCGGTAGTTTCATTGTCGGGCGCATGACAAATTTTCCGGCGGCGGCGCAATCCTTAATATTGGGATTGAACGCCACGCCGACAAACAAGCTAGCGTGTGGTTGCATTGGTGACGGCCGTGTGGTGCTCAGAATATTCTTGATGCCCCTCATCCCTAGCTAGCTATACATGCGTGTAGTTGATCGAGCAGCACAAGGTCGTTCTATGCATCTCATTCCTAGCTCAATGTGTATTACTGTTGTGTAGGAGAAAGATTTGGTGACATTATATAGCGTAGAGTGGAAAGTGGTAGGTGAGATGCAATATGGAATGTAACTCACACATAAAAGCTACTCATCACACGAGGCATTGCAGTTCTATTATGCTCCCATGCGTGGAGAATAGATGCCTGGATTAATTGCTTTATTGGATCAAAAACTCAATATTATGAACTTAATTAGTTGGATTATATTGCTGAATCGGATGGGATTCGATGGTGTGAGCCCTTATTTCAGCCCGAGTGGCTTCAGGAGGGTGAGACGTGAAGCTTCGGTATATGTTGACATTATGGACCACGTCGGTATTTTGATTTCTATGGCGGAGAACGTCATGGCGACTGAGGTCTGAGGCCTTGTAATGACGGATCGAGTCTTCGTGGCGATGAGGACTTTGCTTGGTGATTCATGACTCATAGCAGCGGCATCGGTAAGTGGGGGCAGCAACACAGGCTGAGTATAGAGTCTTAGCTTTCAGGGTGAAAACCCCAAGTCTGGCCTTAATTGGTTGTGTCTGACAGTGACCTTGTTGAAGGCATTGTTTTGAGAGCGCGGATCGTCTTCAGGGTGAAATCCTAAGATATAGGATCGGGCGATGACGATGCTTGTGCAGTGTTTTCTTCGTGGAGGCATTGCTTTTGGAGAGTTTAAATTTTGGGTGTTGTCTAGGTGGTGATTCGTGCTGCAGCTATAAGGAGGATCACTGTAACGGGATCTTTTTTTTCTTTTTTTTTCTTCTGGTTACGTGCAACCGTAATGTCTTTACGACATTGCGTTGTTGTAGAGACTGGGTGTAATTGATATCTCTGCGATATTAATATATGGAAATGTATTAAAACCATCCGGCTGATTTTCTGGCAAAATCAACCGCGTAAGTGATCGCCACGCGTCGCTGTGTAGGCGCAGGAACCGCTCAATCTCCGCCTTATCTCATGCAGCAAAGCACGTCCACTCGTTCTTCTCCCCCATGCGCGTTGACTACTTCTTTTTGAATCGCATCAGCATGTCTCCACCCTCTGCACCGACACTCCGTCCACGCCGTGCAGCACGCCCCTCCGCCACCTCTCCCTCGCTCAAGCCGACGTGAACTGCATGGACTACACGAGGCCACCACTGCTACCAACCACGCTGCAATTGTTTTGGGTGGAGGAAAACCATTGTAACGAGCGCGGCGACTCCGCTGCGAGCCGACGGTCGGCAGTGCTGACGAGGAGGTGAATGGCCGGAGGTAAGATGCCGCGGCGGACGTTGCTGCAAACAAAGGGGTCCAGCAACTAGGGGCTCGCCTAGTTTCGCAGCATCACTTGTGTTGCAAGGAGTCACCGGTGCTACCATGGAGCATCCCGGGGCGCCGTTTGCTAGAGCATCGTCCCACTGCCGGAGCATCATCGGTGCTATGATGGAGCATTATCGGCCCATCAAAGACATCGCCCGTGTTGCAATGGAGCTTTGTGGAGCATCACCTGTACTACTATGGAGCATCGTCGGTCGTCGAGGCATCATCGGTGCTACGATGGATCATCATCAGGGCCGTCGAAACATCACCATTGCTGCAACGAAGCTTTACGGAGCATCACCGGTGCTGTTATGGAGCATCGTTGGGTCGTCGGAGCATCAGCGGTGCTACGATGAGCATCGTCGGGCCGTCGGAACATCGTCGTTGCTACTATGGAGCTTTGTGCATCGCCCGTGCTGTTATGGAGCGTCGTCGGAGGATCACCAGTGCTACGATGAGCATCGCCGAAGCTGGCAAAACATCACCGTTGCTACAAAGGAGCACGTCGGTGCTGCGATGGAGCATCGCCGGGCCGCCGGAGTATCATCGGGTCATTGGAGTATCACGGGTGCTAGGATGAACACCGTCGGGGCCACGGGGAACATCACTGTTGCTACGATGGAGCATGTTGGTGCCGCGCTGGAGCATCATCGGCCCACCGGAACATCCTCGGTGCCGCAATGAAGCAACCGTCGGACCGCCGGAGTATCATGGCGTCATTGGAGCATCACGGGTGCTACGATGAACATCGTCGGGGCCACGGGGAACATCACCGTTGCTACAACGGAGCGTGTTGGTGCCGCGCCGGAGCATCATTGGCCCACCGGAACATCCTCGGTGCCGCGATGAAGCAACCGTCGGACCGCCGGAACATCGACAACGCTTCGAAGGAGCTCGCTGGCGCTACGATGGAGCATCGCCGGGCGGCCGAAACATCGCCGGTGCTGCAACGGAGCATGGCTGAGCCGTCGAAGCATTGTCGGGCGGCTGAAACATTGCTGGTGCTGCAACGGAGCATGGCTGAACCTGTTGGAGCATCACCGGCACTGCAATGGAGCATAGCCGGGTCACCGGAGCATTGCCGGTGCAGCAACGAAGCATCAATGGTGCTTGAAATGGTGGTCGCACTAGGGGCGTTGCTGCAACCCCGGAGCTCGTCGGCGCTGTTGCCGTGGCTGATATATGGGAAGCTCACCGGCCATTTTGTTGTAAGGTGACCAGCGACATGGCTGCTGCCACATGAGGGTTACACTTGGTGCTCTAAGCCGGCTAGCTGCTGCTTTCGTTAGAGTATGCACGTTGCGTTGGTGGTTGGAGCTGCGGGAGGCATGTGCAAGTTGGGATTTAAGTCATGCTGTGGTCCAGTCGTTAGGGAATCCAGCGGCCCAGATCATACTGTATTAGCAGAAATCAACGACGGGCAAGGCGGCTTATTTCCCCGGACATCATCCGGATGACACCTAGCAGGCGCCTTAATATATGGCGGGTGATAGGTGCCGGCTGCCGCCTTGTCGCCGCGCCGTCCACAGCCGCACCGTCGTCGGTGACGCTCGTCACCTCGCCATACGCAGCCTCCTCGCCGTTCGTTGGTTCCAACATGGCGTGCTCGTGTTCCAGCCTCCTCGCTGTTCGTCGGTTCCAACATGGCGTGCTCGCATTCCAGCTGCCTCGCCGTCGCCGGTGCAGCCTAACTGCTTGGAACCTCGCCACCCCAACACAAAGCCAACGCCGGTGGAACAGCGCCACCACCATCCATATCGTAGCAAGGCCGGCTGCCATTTCCAGCTTTTTTGCGATGGGGTTGCAGCACTATCAGCTCCGTCATCCAGGGGTCGCACCTCCATGTACAGCGGTTGCAGCTTCCGCCAGCTATGGTTGTAGCTCATCGTAACAATGGTTGTAGCTCGCCGCTCCACCGTCCCAGCAAAAAAGGCTTGCTGTTTCCAGCAAAATGGCCTGCGGCTTCCAGCAAAATTTCTCGCTGGTTCCAGCACGTGGTGCGCGTGCACGCCGCATCCGGTGAGCCTTGCAGCTTCTGTGTCGGCTGGTTCCAGCAAAATTGACCACCGGTTCCAGCAAAAAAACTTGCCGGTAGTAGCACCTCGTCTTGCCGTCGTAGCATCGCCGATGTGCCTGCCACCACAGTGCCGAGGACGGGGTTGTAGCACTTGTAACTGCTGGTTGCAGCCATCGACATAGATGGTTGTAGCTTTTTGGCCGACGGTGGCCGCCGCCGCCGCGCTGGTCGTGCACCATGCCGCGTCGGTCGCAAGACGGTCGCATGCCGGTTGTAGCACCAAGGCGCGCCGTTCGCAACTCCAAGCATAGGTGTCGGCGTCCTGAAAATGGGGGTACCCAGACTTGCCTGCCTGCGGCCTAGGGCGTGGCTCATCCAGCGGCCTGGTACGGCCCATCTTCGTCAACAACCACTCAGGACCCTCGCGAGGGGCCAAGCCTCGCGAGGCGGACGACGCAAGACCTCCTCAGGGGCAGCCTCCCTAGGCTGGCTCGCGAGGAGCGGAGAGATCAAGGCGAGGGGCACCTCGCGAGGTTTCCGTGACGTGAGCATGACGACCAAGGCCAGGCGGGCGCCAGGCGGGCGCCAGCGCGCGCAGAGTACTCGTTGTCTCTTTGGTGCTAAAGGGGCAAGCGCAGGCGAGGAGTCCCGAGGCATCACACAGAGGTTACCATATCGGTGCAACGAGACCAAGACTAGCGGTATGGAGGTCACCGCGGAGGCCACGACAGCGTCACTGCCAGAGCCTTTGGCAGGCGAAGACCACCTTTTGTCAGGATAGCCTGTACTAGCTACCCCCCTTCAAATTGGCCGTTGTGGGACCCCTTCCGGCCTGAACATTTGGGAAGAGGACCAGGGCCTCTATAAATAGGGCTAGCCACCACCGTAGGAGGTAACTGATCTGGAGACGGATCATTCAGACCACCCTTAGCGCACAAGCTCACCGAGCACAAGAACACCTCTCCTCAGGAGGCTGTTCTTCCCTTGTACTTGTTCATCCCAACCTATAAGGCAATCCAGGTATTACACCACATCGGTGGTCCGAAGTAGTATAAACTCTTGCGTCCCTTGTTCCGTGGGTTCGGCGAGCTAGGCCTGGAGGCCGTTGCAAGAGTGGGCTAGGGGGAGAAAGATCTTCGTGCGCACCCCAGTGTTCGAATCTCAAGGGTTTTGCCGGAACCCAGAATCTAACAATAGGCGGTTGCATGACACGGCGCCTCGCCGCGTAGCTGGTCGGCCCGCATCTCACCGATTGCAGCACTGTAGCCTCACGCTCGAAGCTCCCGCGGCTCCGGCCAGCTGCCGTCGGCGGCCTGCGCACCCCGCAACACCAGATTCAAAACGAAAAACACCGGCAAAAAACAGCATCTCACGGTGGTGGGTAGCTGTGTCCATCGGTGGCCATGGATGCACCTTGCTTTGTGGAGGAGATGAGGAGATAAGAGGAAGGCGTGGGCGTGGTGGCCTGGTCAACGACGAATGGATAAGGAAGGGAGCGGTGACACGCGAGGAGTATATGTGGCGAGCGCGCAACACAGGTGGACCCAGGGCCATGTGCGCGAGCGACCGGCTCAAAGTTAAGCCGGCCAGCCGGCGTAAAACATTTCCCTTAGAGCATCTCCAGCAATTGTGCCCCCCAGGAGGCGTTTTTTCGGCCTCCTGGGGAGGCCCAGGCGAAAATTTTACATTGGGGACGAAGATTCTTCCAGCCGTCCCCCCACCCCAGCACTTCTGTCACTCCACCACACCGCCACCACCACGCTGGCCTCCTCGCCGCGGCCGTTGCCATGTCGCCCCCGCCGGCCTGCTCGCCGCACCTGCGCACCCCTGCAGCTCGCCGCGCCCACGCGCCCCTGCAGCTCGCCGCGCCGGCACGCCCCTGCAGCTCGTCCCACGCGCGCCCGCTCGTCCCGCCGCGCCGGCCTGCTCGCCCTCCGCCGCCAAACTGCCTCCGAGGCCGCCCGCGAGACCGCCTGGCCTCCACCGCGGTCCAGCCGCCGTCCCATCTTGCGCTGCTCCATCCACGACCGCCTCGAGTGCCCGCGCCACGCCTGAGGCCGACGCTCGGTTCGCCGCCGCCCTGTCCGCGCTGGCCGCGACCTCCGCCTCCGCACCTCTGCTCGCCGCCTCACCCAGTCGGCTGCGCTGCAGCGACTCCGCGCGCGCCTGCGCCGCCTGCGAAGCCGGCTGCCGGCCTATGCCTGCGTCGCCTCTGCCTGCGCCCATGAGCCGGCCCGCATCTGTCGCGCGCGACCCACCCCGTGCTGCCTCGTGCTACCGCGGCCGCGGTCCTCGCATAGGCCGGCCGCGATCCTCGCCCGACCACTGCCTGCAAGCTGCCGCTACGGCCTGCCCTCGTTGATGTGGTTTGATGAGCCGCTGTTGCTCACTCCGAGCCGGCCCAGAAGCTGCGTCCAGAGCAGGCCTCGCCGCCTGCGCCCGCCCACAGCGTCGCCGGAGGAGACGACGAGGAGGTCGAGGGCGTCCGCTGCCTCCCCGCACCGTCCGCCGTGGCCCCGCGCCCCTGGCCTGCACCCCGCACCTCTCGCCCCGCTGCCCGCCCTGCTCCGTCCCTGGGTGGAGAGAAGGAGAAGAGAAGAGAGAAGCACGTGGGTGGACCCCGGATGAAAAGTGGGGAGAGAGGGAATGGGAGGCTGACGGCGGGCCCAACCGCATGCAAAACACTCTCTCTCCTCCCCAGCTCCCCCCGGGATCCTGGGTTTGGGGTGAGAGCGCCGACCAGGTTTTTCGCCAAATCCGGCGCTAATTGACGTCATGGGGGCGTGAGTGGAACATTTTTCGACCGCCGGCGATGAAAAAGTGCTCCTGGGGGCTTTCTGGGGGGCCTAGTGGAGATGCTCTTAAGGGTCTGTTTATACCACATTGAGATGTGAGATAATATCTCACATCTAACATGGCATCACCCTCCCTGTTTGTGGCCCTCACGGTGCTAACTACGTCGCTTCCTTCCGACTGTGTCGTTGCCTTTGCCGTCGGTCGTCTCGTTGTTTGTCCCCGTTCCAGATGTGTGTTGACACAGTCCTTGTGATTGTTGCTGGGCCATGTAACTGTTGTTGGGCCTCTAGGGTTATATTTGTTTTGTTTTTTTGTTCAAAAGAGCTGCATCGACAGATCTAGGCATCACAAAGAAAAAGTTTGCTTTTATCCTTTTCTAGTTTGTTGGTCACGTTATTCCTCCCCCTGCTTTTCTTTCTTTCTTTCTTGTCCTTGTCCCTGTGTGTCACACGATCTAGAGAAGCAATCGCTTGCTTTGCTCAGTCCTGGGCTGGCCCTTCTCCAGGTTTTGGAATGATGCATGGAACGGTTGAAGTTTGTATATGTGTGCATATACAAGAAACAAAACAGATAGTGAGACGTGTGCTCTCAGTGCATGCATGCATAGCTAGCTAGCTTTCATGTACCTCATCGTTCAGCAGAAAATTTTGAAACATTCTATATACCGATGTGACAAATGGATGGATGATAGTGTTTGGACAATCGTATATGATAAACATGAATTATATAAAAGGAAATACAAAATTATGAATAACACTTCAGTACAGCATGCAGGTTCAGTAGGACAATCATACCAAAGTTCCAGGGGCGGATCCAGAACAAAAATGTCCCGATGTCCACGTGCACGTGCGCATCATATGTATAAGGATGGACACCAAGCAATAACATAAAATAACACACCCAAGAACACTAATTATATGGCAACGAGATTTCTTACCACAATAAATTGTTCACTTCCATTTGAAATACTAGTTGATTATGCAAATTTGAACAAGCCTAAGAACGCCATGAACGAGTTACAATGTTATTTAAGAAACCTTTCTATAAATTCTCCTGTGATTAATTATTACTGTTTTAGCAAAAATATACGAGTTACATTATTTGTGTTTGCATATGCAAGAGTATAAACAATAAACAAAATGTATCGATCGAATGATACGATTAGGGACTTAAACTTACTCGACATTGTGTCTCACCGTTGTTGCAGAAATAATCCCCCTGGTTAGATATGAATCACAGCGAATTGTTTCCAATTGTAATAGCTTTAAATTTTACGACCCTAGCCATACACTTAGAAAAACAGAACTTAAAAAAAATTGTAATTCCTACACACAGCTGACATTTAGATTTGAGAGAGATCGGCAATTACTAAGTGCTGAGTTGAGAGTTGAGACGTACATCAAACTTTCAACAATCCATGACTGGGCGAGGGTTCAGGTGGCCGGCTAGCGATGCTTGAACAATGGTGACTGGGCGGACCGGCGGCTGGCCGTGCGACGGAGAAGGGCCGAGGACGGGCGATGCTGCGAGGGTTGAGGCGCAGAAGCCGGGCGGACGAGCAACCGTACAGGCGCACGTACAGATAAGGTACAGCCATATTGGGGGATCGATTAATCAGATCGATAGCTTTTTTTTCTTTCAACACGCGCACATACAGGGACCAAGGATTAATCGATCGATTTAGGAGTGGGCATTACGTAGATGGGCTGGACTGCCTCGCTTGTGTTTTTCAGTCGCTGGGCTGGCCGGTGTCAAGGTCCAAAAGTTACCGGTGTCCAGCCCAAAAATCTGGACTTTGTATAAGGTAAATACGTATTTTACCCGGTCCCAGTGACACCGGTGTCCATAACGTGCCTCCGCCCCTGCAAAGTTGTACATCATACAGGTTTCAGTTGGACATCGCGGCTCCGCAGCAAAACATATATATGCAACAGGTTCAGCAAAAAAAAAAAAGGCTAATTCTGGTAGCTAGCTTATATACACCACAAAAACACGTGTACCACAAAAGAAGAATGAAAACTTCTCTAAAACTTAGAAGGTAATACATTACTGTTCTACTTGAAAAAATAAAAGAAGCATCGACACAACATCAAACAAGGCACCCAACTTGATGTATCCATCCCAGGAAAATGAAGGCATGCATCTCAACTACAAAACTACACCCCCGAGTTGCGAGTCGAGGGTGGACTTGCAACTAGGACAACTACAAAACTATATCCCCAAGTTGCGAGTACATGGTTGACTTGCAACTAGGGCGATTACAAACTACATCCCGCGAGTTGCAAGTCGGGGGTGGACTTGCAACTAGGGTGAAAACCAAAACAACACCCCCCAAGTTGCGAGTCTAGGGTGAAGTTGCAACTGGGGCGATTACAAACTACATCCCTCGAGTTGCGAGTCGGCGGTGGACTTGTAACTGGGTGATTACAAACTACATCCCTCGAGTTGCGAGTCGGCGGTGGACTTGTAACTGGGTGATTACAAACTACATCCCTCGAGTTGCGAGTCGGCGGTGAACTTGCAACTGGGGCAATTAGAAAACTACATCCCCGAGTTGCGAGTACATGATTGACTTGCAACTTGAAAACAAACAACACCCCTCATCTGAGTTATGAGTCTAGGATGGACTTGCAACTGGTCCAACAGAAACCCCTAGTTGCAGGTTGAGGGTCTAATTGCAACTACCTTGAAACAAGAATAAAAGAAAACACCCCTTGAGTTGCGAGTCGAGGATGGACTTGCAACTAGGGCAACTACAAAGCTACATCCCCGAGTTGCGAGTACATCGTTGACTTGTAACTGGGGCAATACAAAACTACATCCCTCAAGTTGTAAGTCGGGGTGGACTTGCAACTAGGCGATAACCAAAAGAACACCCCTGAGTTGTGAGTCGAGGTTGGACTTGCAACCGGGCCGACAGAAACCCCTAGTTCTGGGTTGATGGTCTAACTGTAACTACCATGAAACAAAAACAAAAGACAACACTCCTCGAGTTTTGAGTCGAGGGTGGACTTGTAATTAGGGAAACTATAAATACTACACCCCCGAGTTACGAGTCGAGTGTGGACTTGAAGGAAATATGCCCTAGAGGCAATAATGAAGTTATTATTTATTTCCTTATATCATGATAAATGTTTATTATTCATGCTAGAATTGTATTAACCGGAAACATAATACTTGTGTGAATACATAGACAAACAGAGTGTCACTAGTATGCCTCTACTTGACTAGCTCGTTGATCAAAGATGGTTATGTTTCCTAGCCATAGACATGAGTTGTCATTTGATTAACAGGATCACATCATTAGGAGAATGATGTGATTGACTTGACCCATTCCGTTAGCTTAGCACTCGATCGTTTAGTATGTTGCTATTGCTTTCTTCATGACTTATACATGTTCCTATGACTATGAGATTATGCAACTCCCGTTTACCGGAGGAACACTTTGTGTGCTACCAAACATCACAACGTAACTGGGTGATTATAAAGGTGCTCTACAGGTGTCTCCGAAGGTACTTGTTGGGTTAGCGTATTTCGAGATTAGGATTTGTCACTCCGATTGTCGGAGAGGTATCTCTGGGCCCTCTCGGTAATGCACATCACTTAAGCCTTCCAAGCATTGCAACTAATGAGTTTGTTGCGAGATGATGTATTACGGAACGAGTAAAGAGACTTGCCGGTAACGAGATTGAACTAGGTATTGAGATACCGATGATCGAATCTCGGGCAAGTAAAATACCGATGACAAAGGGAACAACATATGTTGTTATGCGGTCTAACCGATAAAGATCTTCGTAGAATATGTGGGAGCCAATATGAGCATCCAGGTGCCGCTATTGGTTATTGACCGGAGACGTGTCTCGGTCATGTCTACATAGTTCTCGAACCCGTAGGGTCCGCACGCTTAACATTTCGATGACAGTTATATTATGAGTTTATATGTTTTGATGTACCGAAGGTTGTTCGGAGTCCCGGATGTGATCACGGACATGAAGAGGAGTCTCGAAATGGTCGAGGCATAAAGATTGATATATTGGAAGCCTATGTTTGGATATCGGAAGTGTTCCGGGTGAAATCGGGATTTTACCGGAGTACCGGGAGGTTACCGGAACCCCCCGGCAACATAATGGGCCTTAGTGGGCCTAGGTGGAAGAGAGGAGAGGCGGCTAGGGCTGGGCCGCGTGGCCCTCCCCCCAGTCCGAATAGGACAAGGAGAAGGGGGCGGCGCTCCCCTTCCTTCTTCTCCCTCTCCTCTTTCCCCCCTCCCAAGTCCTAATCCTACTAGGAAAGGGGGGGGGGGAGTCCTACTCCCGGTGGGAGTAGGACTCCTCCTGGCGCACCCCAAGGCTGGCCGCACCTCCCCCCTTTGATCCTTTATATACGGGGGCAAGGGGGCACCCCATAGACACAACAATTGATCTCCTGATCTCTTAGCCGTGTGCGGTGCCCCCCTCCACCATAATCCACCTCGACAATATCGTAGCGGTGCTTAGGCGAAGCCCTGCGTCGGTAGACATCATCATCGTCACCACGCCGTCGTGCTAACGGAACTCTCCCTCAAAGCTCGGCTGGATCGGAGTTCGAGGGACGTCATCGAGCTGAACGTGTGCTGAACTCGGAGGTGCCGTACGTTCGGTACTTGATCGGTCGGATCGTGAAGACGTACGACTACATCGACCGCGTTGTGCTAACGCTTCCGCTTTCGGTCTACGAGGGTACGTGGACAATACTCTCCACTCTCGTTTCTATGCATCACCATGATCTTGCGTGTGCGTCGGAAATTTTTGAAATTACTACATTACCCAACAGTGGCATCCGAGCCTGGTTTTATGCGTAGATGTCATATGCATGAGTAGAACACAAGTGAGTTGTGGGCGATATAAGTCATACTCCTTACCAGCATGTCATACTTTGGTTCGGCGGTATTGTTGGATGAAGCGGCCCAGACCGACATTATGCATACGCTTACGCGAGTCTGGTTCTACCGACGTGCTTTGCACATAGGTGGCTGGCGGGTGTCAGTTTCTCCAACTTTAGTTGAACCGAGTGTGGCTACGCCTGGTCCTTGCGAAGGTTAAAACAACACCAACTTGACAAACTATCATTGTGGTTTTGATGCGTAGGTAAGAACGGTTCTACTAGACAAACAGAGTGTCACTAGTATGCCTCTACTTGACTAGCTCGTTAATCAAAGATGGTTATGTTTCCTAGCCATAGACATGAGTTGTCATTTGATTAACGGGATCACCTCATTAGGAGAATGACGTGATTGACTTGACCCATTCCGTTAGCTTAGCACCCGATCGTTTAGTATGTTGCTATTGCTTTCTTCATGACTTATACATGTTCCTATGACTATGAGATTATGCTACTCCCGTTTACCGGAGGAACACTTTGTGTGCTACCAAACGTCACAACGTAAATGGGTGATTATAAAGGTGCTCTACAGGTGTCTCCAAAGGTACTTGTTGGGTTGGCGTATTTCGAGATTAGGATTTGTCACTTCGATTGTCGGAGAGGTATCTCTGGGCCCACTCAGTAATGCACATCACTATAAGCCTTGCAAGCATTGTGACTAATGAGTTAGGATCGGGATGGTGTATTACGGAACGAGTAAAGAGACTTGCCGGTAACGAGATTGAACTAGGTATCCAGATACCGACGATCGAATCTCGGGCAAGTAACATACCGATGACAAAGGGAACAACGTATGTTGTTATGCGGTCTGACCGACAAAGATCTTCGTAGAATATGTAGGAACCAATATGAGCATCCAGGTTCCGCTATTGGTTATTGATCGGAGAGGTGTCTCGGTCATGTCTACATAGTTCTCGAACCCGTAGGGTCCGCACGCTTAAAGTTACAATGACAGTTATATTATGAGTTTATATGTTTTGATGTACCGAAGGTTGTTCGGAGTCCCGGATGTGATCACGGACATGACGAGGAGTCTCGAAATGGTCGAGACATAAAGATTGATATATTGGACGACTATATTCGGACACCGGAAGTGTTCCGGAGAAGTTTCGGATTTAACCGGAGTGCCGGAGGGTTACCGGAACCCCCCGGGGAAGTATTGGGCCTTAGTGGGCCTAGAGGGGAGAGAGAGGGCAGCAGCCAGGAGGTGGAACGCCCCCCAGGAGGAATCCTAGTTGGACTAGGAGAGGGGGGCGCAGCCCCCTTTCCCTCTCCCTCTCCCTCTCTTTCCTTCCCCCCCCTTTTTCCTAGTTGGACTAGGAAAGCGGAGTCCTACTCCTACTAGGAGGAGGACTCCCCCCCCTCTCCTTGGCGCGCCTAGGGCAGCCGGCCTCCCCCTTGCTCCTTTATATACGGGGGCAGGGGGGCACCTCTAAACACACTTGATGTACGATATTTTAGCCGTGTGCGGTGCCCCCCTCCACCATATTACACCTCGATAATACCGTTGCGGAGCTTAGGCGAAGCCCTGCATCGGTGGAACATCATCATCGTCACCACGCCGTCGTGCTGACGAAACTCTCCCTCAACACTCGGTTGGATCGGAGTTCGAGGGACGTCATCGAGCTGAACGTGTGCTGAACTCGGAGGTGCCGTACGTTCGGTACTTGATTGGTCGGATCGTGAAGACGTACGACTACATCAACCGCATTGTTATAACGCTTCCGCTGTCGGTCTACGAGGGTACATGGACAACACTCCCCCCTCTCGTTGCTATGCATCACCATGATCTTGCGTGTGCGTAGGATTTTTTTTAAATTAGTACATTCCCCAACAGTGGCATCCGAGCCTGGTTTTATGCGTTGATGCTATGCACGAGTAGAACACAAGTGAGTTGTGGGCGATATAAGTCATACTGCTTACCAGCATGTCATACTTTGGTTCAGCGGTATTGTGAGATGAAGCGGCCCGGACCGACATTACGCGTACGCTTACGCGAGACTGGTTTCACCGTTGCGAGCACTCGTTGCTTAAAGGTGACCGGCGGGTGTCTGTCCCTCTCACTTTAGTTGAACCGAGTGTGGCTACGCCCGGTCCTTGCGAAGGTTAAAACATCACCAACTTGACAAACTATCATTGTGGTTTTGATGCCTAGGTAAGAACGGTTCTTGCTAAGCCCGTAGCAGCCACGTAAAACTTGCAACAACAAAGTAGAGGACGTCTAACTTGTTTTTGCAGGGCATGTTGTGATGTGATATGGTCAAGACATGATGTGATATAATTTGTTGTATGAGATGATCATGTTTTGTAACCGAGTTATCGGCAACTGGCAGGAGCCATATGGTTGTCGCTTTATTGTATGAAATGCAATCGCCATGTAATAGTTTTACTTTATCACTAAGCAGTAGCGATAGTTGTAAAAGCAATTAGTTGGCGAGACGACAACGATACTACGATGGAGATCAAGGTGTCGCGCCGATGACGATGGTGATCATGACGGTGCCTCGGAGATGGAGATCACGAGCACGGTGCTTCGGAGATGGAGATCACAAGCACAAGATAATGATGGCCATATCATATCACTTATATTGATTGCATGTGATGTTAATCCTTTATGCATCTTATCTTGCTTTGATTGACGGTAGCATTATAAGATGATCTCTCACTAAAATTTCAAGATAAAGTGTTCTCCCTGAGTATGCACCATTGCGAAAGTTCTTCGTGCTGAGACACCACGTGTTAATCGGGTGTGATAGGCTCTACGTTCAAATACAACGGGTGCAAAACAGTTGCACACGCGGAATACTCAGGTTAAACTTGACGAGCCTAGCATATACAGATATGGCCTCGGAACACAGAGACCGAAAGGTCGAGCATGAATCATATAGTAGATATGATCAACATAGTGATGTTCACCATTGAAACTACTCCATCTCACGTGTTAATCGGACATGGTTTAGTTGATTTGGATCACGTAATCACTTAGATGATTAGAGGGATGTCTATCTAAGTGGGAGTTCTTAAGTAATTTGATTAATTGAACTTAAATTTATCATGAACTTAGTACCTGATAGTATCTTGCTTGTCTATGTTAATTCTAGATAAATGGCCCGTGCTGTTGTTCCGTTGAATTTTAATGCGTTCCTTGAGAAAGCTAAGTTGAAAGATGATGGTAGCAATGACACGGACTGGTTCCGTAACTTGAGGATTATCCTCATTGCTGCACAGAAGAATTACGTCCTAGAAGCACCGCTAGGTGCCAGGCCTCCTGCAAGAGCGACGCCAGAAGTTATGAACGTCTGGCGGAGCAAAGCTGATGACTACTCAATAGTTCAGTGTGCCATGCTTTACGGCTTAGAACCGGGTCTTCAACGACGTTTTGAACGTCATGGAGCATATGAGATGTTCCAGGAGTTGAAGTTAATATTTCAAGCAAATGCCCGGATTGAGAGATATGAAGTCTCCAATAAGTTCTACAGCTGCAAGATGGAAGAGAATAGTTCTGTCAATGAGCATATACTCAAAATGTCTGGGTATCATAATCACTTGATTCAACTGGGAGTTAATCTTCCGGATGATAGCGTCATTGACAGAATTCTTCAATCACTGCCACCAAGCTACAAGAGCTTCGTGATGAACTATAACATGCAAGGGATGAATAAGACAATTCCCGAGCTCTTCGCAATGCTAAAGGCAGCGGAGGTAGAAATCAAAAAGGAGCATCAAGTGTTGATGGTCAGTAAAACCACTAGTTTCAAGAAAAAGGGCAAAGGAAAGAAGAAGGGGAACTTCAAGAAGAACAACAAGCAAGTTGCTGTTCAGGAGAAGAAACCCAAGTCTGGACCTAAGCCTGAAACTGAGTGCTTCTACTGCAAGCAGACTGGTCACTGGAAGCGGAACTGCCCCAAGTATTTGGCGGATAAGAAGGATGGCAAGGTTAACAAAGGTATATGTGATATACATGTTATTGATGTGTACCTTACTAATGCTCGCAGTAGCACCTGGGTATTTGATACTGGTTCTGTTGCTAATATTTGCAACTCGAAACAGGGGCTACAGATTAAGCGAAGATTGGCTAAGGACGAGGTGACGATGCGCGTGGGAAATGGTTCCAAAGTCGATGTGATCGCCGTCGGCACGCTACCTCTACATCTACCTTCGGGATTAGTTTTAGACCTAAATAATTGTTATTTGGTGCCAGCGTTGAGCATGAACATTATATCTGGATCTTCTTTAATGCGAGACGGTTATTCATTTAAATCAGAGAATAATGGTTGTTCTATTTATATGAATAATATCTTTTATGGTCATGCACCCTTGAAGAGTGGTCTATTTTTAATGAATCTCGATAGTAGTGACACACATATTCATAATGTCGAAGCCAAAAGATGCAGAGTTGATAATGACAGTGCAACTTATTTGTGGCACTGCCGTTTAGCTCATATCGGTGTAAAGCGCATGAAGAAACTCCATACTGATGGACTTTTGGAATCACTTGATTATGAATCACTTGGTACTTGCGAACCGTGCCTCATGGGCAAGATGACAAAAACACCGTTCTCCGGAACTATGGAGAGAGCAACAGATTTGTTGGAAATCATACATACAGATGTATGTGGTCCGATGAATATTGAGGCTCGTGGCGGATATCGTTATTTTCTCACCTTCACAGATGATTTGAGCAGATATGGGTATATCTACTTAATGAAACATAAGTCTGAAACATTTGAAAAGTTCAAAGAATTTCAGAGTGAAGTTGAAAATCATCGTAACAAGAAAATAAAATTCCTACGATCTGATCGTGGAGGAGAATATTTGAGTTACGAGTTTGGCCTACATTTGAAACAATGCGGAATAGTTTTGCAACTCACGCCACCCGGAACACCACAGCGTAATGGTGTGTCCGAACGTCGTAATCGTACTTTATTAGATATGGTACGATCTATGATGTCTCTTACTGATTTACCGCTATCATTTTGGGGTTATGCTTTAGAGACGGCTGCATTCACTCTAAATAGGACACCATCAAAATCCGTTGAGACGATGCCTTATGAACTATGGTTTGGTAAGAAACCAAAGTTGTCGTATCTTAAAGTTTGGGGTTGCGATGCTTATGTGAAGAAACTTCAACCTGATAAGCTCGAACCTAAATCGGAGAAATGTGTCTTCATAGGATACCCAAAAGAGAGACTGCTGGGTACACCTTCTATCACAGATCCAAAGGCAAGATATTCGTTGCTAGGAATGGATCCTTTCTAGAGAAGGAGTTTCTCTCGAAAGATGTGAGTGGGAGGAAAGTAGAACTTGATGAGGTAACTGTACCTGCTCCCTTATTGGAAAGTAGATCATCGCAGAAATCAGTTTCTGCGACACCTACACCAATTAGTGAGGAAGTTAATGATAATGATCATGAAATTTCAGATCAAGTTATTACTGAACCTCGTAGGTCAACTAGATCAAGATCCGCACCAGAGTGGTACGGTAATACTGTTCTGGAGGTCATGTTACTAGACCATGATGAACCTACGAACTATGAAGAAGCGATGGTGAGCCCAGATTCCGCAAAATGGCTTGAAGCCATGAAATCCGAGATGGGATCCATGTATGAGAACAAAGTATGGACTTTGGTTGACTTGCCCAATGGTCGGCAAGCCATTGAAAATAAATGGATCTTCAAGAAGAAGACTGACGCTGATGGTAATATTACTGTCTATAAAGCTCGACTTGTTGCGAAAGGTTTTCGACAAGTTCAAGGGATTGCCTACGATGAGACCTTCTCACCCGTAGCGATGCTTAAGTCTGTCCGAATCATGTTAGCTATTGCTGCATTTTATGATTATGAAATTTGGCAAATGGATGTCAAAACTGCATTCCTGAATGGATTTCTGGAAGAAGAGTTGTATATGATGCAACCGGAAGGTTTTGTCGATCCAAAGGGAACTAACAAAGTGTGCAAGCTCCAGCGATCCATTTATGGACTGGTGCAAGCCTCTCGGAGTTGGAATAAACGCTTTGATAGTGTGATCAAAGCATTTGGTTTTATACAGACTTTTGGAGAAGCCTGTATTTACAAGAAAGTGAGTGGGAGCTCGATAGCATTTCTGATATTATATGTGGATGACATATTGCTGACTGGAAATGATATAGAATTTCTGGATAGCATAAAGGGATACTTGAATAAGAGTTTTTCAATGAAAGACCTCGGTGAAGCTGCATATATATTAGGCATTAAGATCTATAGAGATAGATCAAGACGCTTAATTGGACTTTCACAAAGCACATACCTTGACAAAGTTTTGAAGAAGTTCAAAATGGATCAAGCAAAGAAAGGGTTCTTGCCTGTGCTACAAGGTGTGAGATTGAGCAAGACTCAATGCCCGACCACTGCAGAAGATAGAGAGAAGATGAAAGATGTTCCCTATGCTTCAGCCATAGGCTCTATCATGTATGCAATGCTGTGTACCAGACCTGATGTGTGCCTTGCTATAAGTTTAGCAGGGAGGTACCAAAGTAATCCAGGAGTGGATCACTGGACAGCGGTCAAGAACATCCTGAAATACCTGAAAAGGACTAAGGATATGTTTCTCGTTTATGGAGGTGACAAAGAGCTCATCGTAAGTGGTTACGTTGATGCAAGCTTTGACACTGATCCGGACGATTCTAAATCGCAAACCGGATACGTGTTTACATTGAACGATGGAGCTGTCAGTTGGTGCAGTTCTAGGCAAAGTGTCGTGGCGGGATCTATGTGTGAAGCGGAATACATAGCTGCTTCGGAAGCAGCGAATGAAGGAGTCTGGATGAAGGAGTTCATATCTGATCTAGGTGTCATACCTAGTGCATCGGGACCAATGAAAATCTTTTGTGACAATACTGGTGCAATTGCCTTAGCAAAGGAATCCAGATTTCACAAGAGAACCAAGCACATCAAAAGACGCTTCAATTCCATCCGGGATTTAGTCTAGGTGGGAGACATAGAAATTTGCAAGATACATACGGATCTGAATGTTGCAGACCCATTGACTAAGCCTCTTCCACGAGCAAAACATGATCAGCACCAAGACTCCATGGGTGTGAGAATCATTACTGTGTAATCTAGATTATTGACTCTAGTGCAAGTGGGAGACTGAAGGAAATATGCCCTAGAGGCAATAATAAAGTATTATTTATTTCCTTATATCATGATAAATGTTTATTATTCATGCTAGAATTGTATTAACTGGAAACTTGATACATGTGTGAATACATAGACAAACAGAGTGTCACTAGTACGCCTCTACTTGACTAGCTCGTTAATCAAACATGGTTATGTTTCCTAGCCATAGACATGAGTTGTCATTTGATTAACGGGATCACCTCATTAGGAGAATGACGTGATTGACTTGACCCATTCCGTTAGCTTAGCACCCGATCGTTTAGTATGTTGCTATTGCTTTCTTCATGACTTATACATGTTCCTATGACTATGAGATTATGCAACTCCCGTTTACCGGAGGAACACTTTGTGTGCTACCAAACGTCACAACGTAAATGGGTGATTATAAAGGTGCTCTACAGGTGTCTCCAAAGGTACTTGTTGGGTTGGCGTATTTCGAGATTAGGATTTGTCACTCCGATTGTCGGAGAGGTATCTCTGGGCCCACTCAGTAATGCACATCACTATAAGCCTTGCAAGCATTGTGACTAATGAGTTAGTTGCGGGATGGTGTATTACGGAACGAGTAAAGAGACTTGCCGGTAACGAGATTGAACTAGGTATCGAGATACCGACGATCGAATCTCGGGCAAGTAACATACCGATGACAAAGGGAACAACGTATGTTGTTATGCGGTCTGACCGATAAAGATCTTCGTAGAATATGTAGGAACCAATATGAGCATCCAGGTTCCGCTATTGGTTATTGACCGGAGAGGTGTGTCAGTCATGTCTACATAGTTCTCGAACTCGTAGGGTCCGCACGCTTAAAGTTACGATGACAATTATATTATGAGTTTATATGTTTTGATGTACCGAAGGTTGTTCAGAGTCCCGGATGTGATCACGGACATGACGAGGAGTCTCGAAATGGTCGAGACATAAAGATTGATATATTGGACGACTATATTCGGACACCGGAAGTGTTCCAGAGAAGTTTCGGATTTAACCGGAGTGCCGGAGGGTTACCGGAACCCCCTAGGAAGTATTGGGCCTTAGTGGGCCTAGAGGGGAGAGAGAGGGCAGCAGCCAGGAGGTGGCGCGCCCCCCCCAGGAGGAATCCTAGTTGGACTAGGAGAGGGGGGCGCAGCCCCCTTTCCCTCTCTCTCTCCCTCTCTTTCCTCCCCCCCGTTTTCCTAGTTGGACTAGGAAAGGGGAGTCCTACTCCTACTAGGAGGAGGACTGCCCCCTCTCCTTGGCGCGCCTAGGGCAACCGACCTCCCCCTTGCTCCTTTATATACGGGGGTAGGGGGGCACCTCTAAACACACTTGATATACGATATTTTAGCCATGTGCGGTGCCCCCCTCCACCATATTACACCTCGATAATACCGTTGCGGAGCTTAGGCGAAGCCCTGTGTCGGTGGAACATCATCATCGTCACCATGCCGTCGTGTTGACGAAACTCTCCCTCAACACTCGGCTGGATCGGAGTTCGAGGGACGTCATCGAGCTGAACGTGTGCTGAACTCGGAGGTGCCGTACGTTCGGTACTTGATCGGTCGGATCGTGAAGACGTACGACTACATCAACCGCGTTGTTATAACGCTTCCGCTGTCGGTCTACGAGGGTACGTGGACAACACTCCCCCCTCTCGTTGCTATGCATCACCATGATCTTGCGTGTGCGTAGGAATTTTTTTGAAATTACTACGTTCCCCAACACAGGTATCATTATTTTCTGACTTTCACAGATGATTTGAGCAGATATGGGTATATCTACTTAATGAAACAGAAGTCTGAAACATTTGAAAAGTTCATATAATTTCAGAGTGAAGTGGAAAATCATCGTAACAAGAAAATAAAGTTTCTATGATCTGATCGTGGAGAAGAGTATTTGAGTTATGAGTTTGGCCTTCAGTTAAAACAATGTGAAATAGTTTCACTACTCACGCCACCTGGAACACCACAGTGTAATGGTGTGTCCGAACATCGTAACCGTACTTTATTAGATATGGTGCGATATATGATGTGTCTTACCGATCTACCACTATCGTTTTGGGGTTATGCATTAGAGACAGCTGCATTCACGTTAAATAGGGTACCATCTAAATCCGTTGAGACGACATCTTATGAACTGTGGTTTGGCAAGAAACCAAAGTTGTCATTACTTAAAGTTTGGGGTTGCGATGCTTATGTGAAAAAGTTTCATCCTGATAAGCTCAAACCCAAATCGGAGAAATGTGTCTTCATAGGATACCCAAAGGAGACAGTTGGGTACACCTTCTATCACAGATCCGAAGGCAAGACATTCGTTGCTAAGAATGGATCCTTTCTAGAGAAGGAGTTTCTCTCGAAAGAAGTGAGTGGGAGGAAAGTAGAACTTGATGAGGTAATTGTACCTGCTCCCTTATTGGAAAGTAGTTCATCGCAGAAACCAGTTTCTGTGACGCCTATACCAATTAGTGAGGAAGTTAATGATGATGATCATGGAACTTCAGATCAAGTTATTACTGAACCTCGTAGGTCAACCAGAGTAAGATCCGCACCAGAGTGGTACGGTAATCCTGTTCTGGAGGTTATGTTACTAGACCATGACGAACCTACGAACTATGAATAAGCGATGGTGAGCCCAGATTCCGCAAAATGGCTTGAGGCCATGAAATCTGAGATGAGATCCATGTATGAGAAGAAAGTATGGACTTTGATTGACTTGCCCAATGATCGACGAGCCATTGAGATTAAATGGATCTTCAAGAGGAAGACGGACGCTGATAGTAGTGTTACTATCTACAAAGCTAGAATTGTCGCAAAAGGTTTTCGACAAGTTTAAGGTGTTGACTACGATGAGAGTTTCTCACTCGTATCTATGCTTAAGTCTGTCCGAATCATGTTAGCAATTGCCGCATTTTATGAAATCTGGCAAATGGATAAACAAAACTGCATTCCTTAATGGATTTATTAAAGAAGAGTTGTATATGATGCAACCAGAAGGTTTTGTCAATCCTAAAGGTGCTAACAAAATATGCAAGCTCCAGCGATCCATCTATGGACTGGTGCAAGCATCTCGGAGTTGGAATATATGCTTTGATAAGTTGATCAAAGGATATAGTTTTATACAGACTTGCGGTGAAGCCTGTATTTACAAGAAAGTGAGTGGGAGCACTACAACATTTCTAATAAGTATATGTGAATGACATATTGTTGATCGGAAATAATGTAGAATTATTCTGCAAAGCATAAAGGAGTGTTTGAAAGGAGTTTTTCAAAGAAAGACCTCGGTGAAGCTGCTTACATATTGAGCATCAAGATCTATAGAGATAGATCAAGACGCTTGGTAAGTTTTTCAATGAGTACATACCTTGACAAGATTTTGAAGTAGTTCAAAATGGAACAGTCAAGGAAAGAGTTTCTTGCCTGTGTTACAAGGTGTGAAATTGAGTAAGACTCAAAGCCCGACCACGACAGAAGATAGAAAGAGAATGAAAGTCATTCCCTATGCCTCGGCCATGGGTTCTATAAAGTATGCCATGCTGTGTACCAGATCTATTGTATACCCTACACTGATTTTGGCAAGGGAGTACAATAGTGATCTAGGAGTAGATCACTGTACAACGGTCAAAATTATCCTTAGTGGAATAAGGATATGTTTCTCGATTATGGAAGTGACAAAAGGTTCGTCGTAAAGGGTTACGTTGACGCAAGTTTTGACACTAATCTAGATCACTCTAAGTCTCGGTCTAGATACATATTGAAAGTGGGAGCAATTAGCTAGAGTAGCTCCGTGCAGAGCATTGTAGACATAGAAATTTGCAAAATACTTATGGATCTGAATGCGACAGACCCGTTGACTAAAATTATCTCACAAGCAAAACATGATCACACCTTAGTACTCTTTGGGTGTTAATCACATAGCGATGTGAACTAGATTATTGACTCTAGTAAACCCTTTGGGTGTTGGTCACATGACGATGTGAACTATGGGTGTTAATCACATGGTGATGTGAACTATTGATGTTAAATCACATGGCGATGTGAACTAGATTATTGACTCTAGTGCAAGTGGGAGACTGAAGGAAATATGCCCTAGAGGCAATAATAAAGTTATTATTTATTTCCTTATATCATGATAAATGTTTATTATTCATGCTAGAATTGTATTAACCGGAAACATAATACTTGTGTGAATACATAGACAAGCATCACTCGGTAATGCGCATCACTTAAGCCTTGCAAGCATTGCAACTAATGAGTTTGCTGCGAGATGATGTATTACGGAACGAGTAAAGAGACTTGCCGGTAACGAGATTGAACTAGGTATTGAGATACCGACGATCGAATCTCGGGCAAGTAAAATACCGATGACAAAGGGAACAACGTATGTTGTTATGCGGTCTGACCGATAAAGATCTTCGTAGAATATGTGGGAGCCAATATGAGCATCCAGGTTCCGCTATTGGTTATTGACCGGAGACGTGTCTCGGTCATGTCTACATAGTTCTCGAACCCGTAGGGTCCGCACGCTTAACGTTTCGATGACAATTATATTATGAGTTTATATGTTTTGATGTACCAAAGGTTGTACAGAGTCCCGGATGTGATCACGGACATGACGAGGAGTCTCGAAATGGTCGAGACATAAAGATTGATATATTGGAAGCCTATGTTTGGATATCGGAAGTGTTCCGGGTGAAATCGGGATTTTACCGGAGTATCGGGAGGTTACCGGAACCCCCCGGCAACATAATGGGCCTTAGTGGGCCTAGGTGGAAGAGAGGAGAGGCGGCTAGGGCTGGGCCGCGCGCCCCTCCCCCCTAGTACAAATAGGACAAGGAGAAGGGGGCGGCGCTCCCCTTCCTTCTTCTCCCTCTCCTCTTTCCCCCCTCCCAAGTCCTAATCCAACTAGGAAAAGGGGGGAGTCCTACTCCCGGTGGGAGTAGGACTCCTCCTGGCGCACCCCAAGGCTGGCCGCACCTCCCCCCTTTGATCCTTTATATACGGGGCAAGGGGGCACCCCATAGACACATCAATTGATCTCTTGATCTCTTAGCCGTGTGCGGTGCCCCCCTCCACCATAATCCACCTCGATAATATCATAGCGGTGCTTAGGCGAAGCCCTGCGTCGGTAGAACATCATCATCGTCACCACGCCGTCCTGCTGACGGAACTCTCCCTCAAAGCTCGACTGGATCGGAGTTCGAGGGACGTCATCGAGCTGAACGTGTGCTGAACTCGGAGGTGCCGTACGTTCGGTACTTGATCGGTCAGATCGTGAAGACGTACGACTACATCAACCGCGTTGTGCTAACGCTTCCGCTTTCGGTCTACGAGGGTACGTGGACAAACTGGGCCGACAGAAACACCTAGTTGTAGATCGAGGGTCTAATTGCAACGACCATGAAACAAAAACAAAAGACAACACCCCTCGAGTTGCAAGTCGAGGGTGGACTTGCATCTAGGGAAACTATAAAAACTACACCCCCCGAGTTGCGAGTCGAGGGTGGACTTGCAACTGGGCCGACAAAAATCCCTAGTTGCAGGTCTAATTGCAACTACCATGAAACAAGAATAAAAAAACAAAACACCCTCGAGTTGCGAGTTGAGGGGTGGACTTGCAACTAGGGAAACTACAAAACTACACCCCCGAGTTATGAGTCGAGGGTGGACTTGCAACTAGGGAACTACAAAACTATATCTCCGAGTTGCGAGTACATGGTTAACTTGCAACTGGGGCGATTACAAACTACATCCCTCGAGTTGCAAGTGGTGGGTGGACTTGCAACTGGGGTGAAAACCAAAATAACACCCCCGAGTTGCGAGTCGACGGTGGACTTGCAACTGGGGCGATTACAAACTACATCCCTCGAGTTGCGAGTCGGTGGTGGACTTGCAACTGGGTGATTACAAACTACATCCCTCGAGTTGCGAGTCGGCGGTGGACTTGCAACTGGGCCAATTAGTAAACTACATCCCCGAGTTGCGAGTACATGATTGACTTGCAACTTGGAAACAAACAACACGCCTCATCTGGGTTGCGAGTCGAGGTTGGACTTGCAACCGGGCTGAGAGAAACAACTAGTTCTGGGTTGATGGTCTAATTGTAACTACCATGTAACAAAAACAAAAGACAGCACTCCTCGAGTATTGAGTCGAGGGTGGACTTGTAATTAGGGAAACTATAAATACTACACCCCCGAGTTACGAGTCGAGGGTGGACTTGCAACTGGGCCGACAGAAACACCTAGTTGTAGATCGAGGGTCTAATTGCAACTACCATGAAACAAAAAAAAGACAACACCCCTCGAGTTGCAAGTCGAGGGTGGACTTGCATCTAGGGAAACTATAAAAACTACACCCCCGAGTTGCGAGTCGAGGGTGGACTTGCAACTGGGCCGACAAAAATCCCTAGTTGCAGGTCTAATTGCAACTACCATGAAACAAGAATAAAAAACAAAACACCCTCGAGTTGCGAGTTGAGGGGTGGACTTGCAACTAGGGAAACTACAAAACTACACCCCCGAGTTATGAGTCGAGGGTGGACTTGCAACTAGGGAACTACAAAACTATATCTCCGAGTTGCGAGTACATGGTTAACTTGCAACTGGGGCGATTACAAACTACATCCCTCGAGTTGCAAGTGGTGGGTGGACTTGCAACTGGGGTGAAAACCAAAATAACACCCCCGAGTTGCGAGTCGACGGTGGACTTGCAACTGGGGCGATTACAAACTACATCCCTCGAGTTGCGAGTCAGTGGTGGACTTGCAACTGGGTGATTACAAACTACATCCCTCGAGTTGCGAGTCGGCGGTGGACTTGCAACTGGGGTGAAAACCAAAATAACACCCCCGAGTTGCGAGTCGACGGTGGACTTGCAACTGGGGCGATTACAAACTACATCCCTCGAGTTGCGAGTCGGTGATGGACTTGCAACTGGGTCATTACAAACTACATCCCTCGAGTTGCAAGTCGGTGGTGGACTTGCAACTGGGCCAATTAGTAAACTACATCCCCGAGTTGTGAGTACATGGTTGACTTGCAACTTGAAAACAAATAACACCACTCCTCCGAGTTGCGAGTCGAGGATGAACTTGCAACTGTGCCAACAGAAACCCCTAATTGCAGGTCGAGGGTCTAATTTCAACTACATAAAACAAGGAGAAAAAGAGAACACCCCTCGAGTTGCGAGTCGATGGTGGACTTGCAACTAGGGCAACTACAAAACTACATCCCTGACTTGCGAGTACATCGTTGACTTGCAACTGGGGCAATACAAAAATACATCCCTCGAGTTGCAAGTCCGAGTGGACTTGCAACCGGGGTAATAACCAAAACGACACCCCTCGAGTTGCGAGTCGAGTGTGGACTTGCAACTGGGCCGATAGAAACGCCTAGTTCCAGGTCGATGGTCTAACTTCAACTACCATGAAACAAAAAGAAAAGACAACACTCCTCGAGTTGCGAGTCGAGGGTGGACTTGCAACTAGGGCAACTATAAAAACTACACCCCCGATTTGCGAGTCGAGGGTGGACTTGCAACTGGGCCGACAGGAACACATAGTTGCAGATCGAGGGTCTAATTGCAACTACCATGAAACAAAACAAAAGACAACACCCCTCGAGTTGCAAGTCGAGGGTAGACTTGCAACTAGGGGAACTATAAAAACTACACCCCCGAGTTGCGAGTCGAGGGTGGACTTGCAATTGGGCAGACAGAAATTCCTAGTTGCAGGTCAAGGGTCTAATTGCAACTACCACGAAACAAGAATAAAAAACAAAACACCCCTCGAGTTGCGAGTCGAGGGCTAGATTTGCAACTAGGGAAACTACAAAACTACACCCCCGAGTTATGAGTCGAGGGTGGACGTGCGACTAGGGCAACTACAAAACTATATCCCCGAGTTGCGAGTACATGGTTGACTTGCAACTGGGGCGATTACAAACTACATACCTCGAGTTGCAAGTCGGGGGTGGACTGGCAACTGGGGTGAAAACCAAAACAACACCCCCCGAGTTGTAACTAGGAGAACAAAAACTATGAGTTCAGTTGTGAGTCGAAGGTGGACTTGCAACAGAGACAAAAAACAAAAAAACATGTCCAGCTGCGAGTCGAGGGTGAACTTGCAACTGGGACAGCCACAAAACTATGGTCCCAGTTGCGAGTCAAGGGTGGACTTGCAACTGGGACATCAACTGGGAGAACTATGAGCCCAATTGCGAGTCGATTGTGGACTTGTAACTGGGAAAATTATGAAACTACATGCCCAGTTGCGAGTCAAGGGTCAACTTGCAACTGGGATGAAACAAACTACAGTCCCAGTTGCGAGTCTAAGGTGGACTTGCAACTGGGATGAAAGACAAAACACATGCCTAGTTGTGAGTCAAATGTGAGCTTGTAACTAGGATAAAACAAACTATGGCCTAGTTGCGAGTCGTGGGTGGACTTGTAACTAGGACAATTATAACACTATGATACGAGTTGCAAGTCGAGGGTGGACATGCAACTGGTACGACAACAAAGTATGAGCCTAGTTGCGAATTAAGGGTGGGCTTACAAGTGGAATGAAAAACAAACCATAGACCCAGTTGCGAGTCAATGGTGAGCTTGCAACTAGATGAAACAAACTACGGGCCTAGTTGCGAGTCAATGGTGGACTTGCAACTGAAAAATTACAAAAAACTATGATACCGGTTGCGAGTAGATGGTGGACTTGCAGCTGAGAAAAAAAGACGCCCCCTCAATTTCATGTTAGGTGTGGAGTTGCAAGTGGGGACAAAAATGAGTCGCTGTCGCTAGTTGCGTGTCGATGGACTTGCAACTACGAGGATGGACTTGCAACTGGCACAAAAGGGTCGGGCTCTCCCTCGTCCCTGGTTAGATATTGATGATGGACTTGCAACTACGAAAAGACGTGCACAATAGCATGCCGGGAGTGGAGTTGCAACTGGGATAGAAATGTTTTCCCCCTCCCAAAGTTGCATGTCGAGGGTGGACTTGCAACTAGGACAAAAATAGTGGCCCCATAATTGCATGTCGGGGGTGCAGTCGCAATTGGAGACAAAAGTGGGTCACCCTCCACTTGCATATCTAGGGTGGACTTGCAATTAGGAAAAAAAGTGAGCCCTATTGCATGTCGAGGGTGGAGTTGCAACTTGGACAACAACAAAAAAGCGGGCCCACAGTTACATGTTGGGTGGAGTTACAACTGGGACAAAAAGGGTCAGACCCCCTGTTGCATGTCGAGAGGGTGCGCTTGCAACTAGGACAATTAATGAATCAGGCCCAGTTGTGAATCGAGGGATGTACTTGCAATTGGGACACAAAGGGCGGCTGAATTGCATGTTAGAGATAGAGTTTCAACTAAGGTAAACAACATCACTCAATGAAAATCACAAAAATCACAAAAATCACACAATCACGAAATCACTAGATGAAAATAGGGGAAAAAAGAGACAAAATGGTTCCTAGGTCACTAAGCCCATCATCACTGACTGCCATCTTCTTCATCGAGAGGACAAAGGTTGAACCCCCAACTCGTGTCTTCAACCTATACCACACAGGACAGAAAGAAATGAGGCCCTTAGATCCCGTCATGGAAACTGCCCAACAAAAGACGCATGTGCGAACAAGGTGACAAGTGGGTACAAGACGTACGGCGAGACAAGGGACGCACGTGACAAGATGACTCGTGATCAAGGCTTAACAACATTTAAAGAAAACATGTTGGAAGGTGAGAAACTTAGATGAGACATTGCTAAATTTGTTTTAGAAAATCATAAATTTTTAAAACAGAAAAAGAAACGGAAATGGAGAATTTTATTTTTGAAAAAAAACATAAAGAATAAAAATCATGAATTAAAAAAATGTAAAAAGGAAAAACAAATTTAGTCAACGTCTCTTGAGTTTCAAGTCAAGATGGACATGCAACTGGGTCGTGTGAGTTGTATGTCGAGGATAGACATGCAACTTAGTTAGTTGAGTTTCCGTAAAAAAAGATATGTAACTGGTTGAGTTGCGTGTAAAAATGGACATATTCATTGATGAAAAAAGATGAGAATAGAGGAGTATCTAGCGGGAGAAAAATAGGAAAACAACAAACATTTAAGAAAGGAAGGTTTGACATAGCCCACGATAAAAAGAAGAAGCATGTATGACCTAGGCTCGAAGAAAAAAAAGGGGACGGACAAGCAACACTAATGCATGACTGGGTGAACAAAAAACAGTGACGCTAGACGATGCTAGACTCTTCAAATTCTAAATATGGCCCGGCAATGTAGAACAGCTCGACGTGTGCGACACTGCGATGCAAGACAATCGATGAGGGACAACATGACGCGAGGTAACACAACCGATTAAAAGTGCGTGAATTTTAAAGACAAACAGTCCAACGGTGGATGAATTAGATGTGAGATAACTATATTACATCTAGATGCGACTCACCAATTCTGAGTGTTAAAACATGAAAAGGATTAGATTGGTTGGTTGCATTGATGATGGACTTGCAGATGAGGCAAAAAAATGGCCAAACCCATTTGCAAATCAAGGGTGAACTTGCAAGTGAGACAGAAAAAAAGTCAAGGATGACTTTACAACTAAAGACAAAAAAATAGGATTTAGCCCTAGATCAAGCCCAGATGCGAGTTAATATTGGACTTACAACTGAGACAAAAAGAAACTTCGGACCTAGTTACAAGTCAATGCAACTAGGACAAAAAATTAGGCTTAGCTATGAGTTGAGGATGAACTTACAACTAAGACAAAAAAAAAACAGAAATTAAACATCTTTGGTAACAGACATACAATTAACATAGACATTTTCAGAAAAAAAAGGGACACGAAAAAAATAAATCTGAAGTAAATAAAGTTCATAAATTTAAAATTAATAAATAGAAAAGAAAACTGCAGAGACAAAGAGGAGGCTTGGCTTGTGCGTTTTTAGTAGGGTGCGTAGACTAGAGGAGAAAAACAAGAAAACATGGACACGTATAACAAACAAAGGGACAGCTCATATGGCTAAACGTCCGGCAAAGAAAAGGCATAGCTAGCTGACGCGGACAATCACAAAACAGCTACTCAGTAATGCGAAAGGCAGAGGCCCAAAAAAAACAACCAAGGGCCCGACGCCCCGACCCCCACTAGCACCTGGACACAGGCAACGCGCCGCGAGACAACGCACCTAGACACGAGCCAGACAACACGCCGCGAGTGCGCGCGCCAGCCACACACCTACGTTTGCGCGAATATTAAGAGACAAGATCCAACGGTTCTAAGATTAGATATGAGATAGCTATTTTATATCTAGATGTGAAATAGCAAATCTGTTTTCTTAATATATTCCGCTTGGCAAAAATACAGCTCTGTGAGTGAGTCGAATGCGATACACAACTGTTCGGCGGCCCTCCGCTCCGCAACTCCGCTTCGGGAGCGGCACCGAACACCTCAACTCCGTGAGTCTCTAATCTGGGAGTGGAGCGGCACATAGTAGATTTTCCCGACGTAGCAAAAGTGATGCTCCACGAACTCTGCCTTGGCTCCGCGTAAGAAACAGCCTTGAAGAAAAGAGCGTCTTGCCCAGCCCCAATTCCCCTCGCCTCCAAGCCTAGCCGCCGCCGCACGCGCATCGTCGCCGCCCCGACGCGCCACTCGCCAGTGCTGCACCACACGTTCCCCCGCATATGTCTCGTCCCCGACCTCACCCAGCCGTGCATCTCCGCCTCCCGCTGTACCGCCCGCCCTACCAGCCCCGCCGCCCTCACTCTGGTCGTGCTTCAACGCCGCCAGCCATCACCGAGCCCCTACACGGACGTCACTGATGCTGCCGGCCGTCCTCATCCTCCTCCACATCCCGCTTCCCAGCGCCTCCCTCCATCCAATTCTTCACCAAGGCCCTGCACTCCGTCTCTTCACCGAGCACAAACGCCGCTGGCCGTCCTCGTCCTTCCATATATCCGGCAAGCTGAGGACATCACATCAGCAGTTCAGCACCCCTTTATTTTTTCTACCCAACCCGTAGCACCTATCCCAGCCGGTGATGGATGTACATTATTTTCTGAAACTTGTTTTCAGGAGTTGGAGTTGGCAGCCGAACATATCTTCAGATTCTGAAATGAGCTACCGGAGTTAAGAGTTGAGGAGTGAGGAGCAGAGTTAAGAATTTGGAGGAGTGGAGTGTTGCCGAACAGGTAATCACTTCATTTTGAGGGCTGTGGAAAGCCTCTTATGGTCTTTTATAGTGCCCCCATCCTGCTAGGTTATGGTGCTCATTCAAGTGGATTACTACCAACTCTAACCCTGTGGTAACTAGCGACTGACAACATCTAGACAACAAGTACAAACGAAATGGTGATATGCTTATTCCTAGCAAATCCCAGTGCATGCCTACGGCCCTATGACATGTATACACGCCACAATGCATCATTGACCACTTGATACATACTAAGCCAACACCACTGACTGTTTTGTCTAGAAAAAAAGACCACTGACTGTCTAGAATTGGCAGTTGCTGCCCCCCCGTCTGGTCCGTGGCCTGCGAGCGGCCCCCACCAAGGATTCCTACGGGTATTCATACCCGTACCCTCCCTCCATACCTCTTCGTCATACAGCCGAAGGGTAAATGCCCCCATTTCCAACGATCGCTCATAAGTCATTGAATGCCCAACCAACTACCTATCGCGTTCATCCAACGGGCAAGATAATGATACTATATGGTAGTACGAGCCATATCGCTGCTTCCATGCCCGATACCTCTCATTCCTAGCTATGTGTCCTTGTATTTGACTGATCAACATAAGAGATATAATGTATCTCATTCTTAGCTCCATGTGTAGTTGTGCCGGACAAATGTTTTGTGACAATATATAGCGTAGAGTCGAAGGTGGTAGGTGAGATGCAATATGGAATGAAACCACTACTAGTAAAGATTTGAGTTATCCCACAAAGTTACTAGTACCATTATTCTGACATGCATGGAGAATAGATGTCCTGATTGGCTTACTAATCACTGAAAACAGATATATAGGAACTTAATGGTCAGATTTGCAAATCTTAGCCCTCCACTCCCTCCGTTCCATAATAATTGTCGTGGGTTTAGTTCAATTTTGAACTAAAACCACAACACTTATATTATGTAATGGAGGGAATACTTAAGAAAGTAGGGGCATTTGCAATGCAGACATTTTGTAACCTCAATAGAATATTTAATCATCATCTAAAATATAAATATACGGCAATATTTAATCAGAACTAATTTACAAATCAACATAACAAGCAACATAATGCGGACATCTATAAAAAAATATGCATATAATTTACAGTATTACAAGCACGGCTACTGTGAATTTTGCACCACATAAATCAGAAAAGTAATATGTAATTACGTAGCAATACGATTTTTCTTTGCAAGGCCAATCCCGGCCAAAATCCAAGATTTGATGGCAAAATTGTTAGAGGAACATTATTCTAGTATTTCCAGTTATTTTAGGAGAGATCTGACTAGGCTTACAGCACGTTAAAGAATAGCGACTTTTAAAATTGTCGTTTAGTATCTCATATTAAATAGTTACAACATGTTCTCCGATGTTCTTACACATACTACAGGATGCCTTTGCAGATCTTTTGGTTCTCAGGTTTAAATAGATGATAACATGAGATACACTTTAGAATGCGCTGAGGATGGCATGAGGGTTCTGCTATTTGATTACGATAACTCATAACCCTTGTGCAAAACTGGAGCTATTCAACCATATCCGTTGGTGGTGAAGGTTCGGAATGCAAGAGGTTGAGCAGAAACTTCTCTCATGGGTAGCACCTGAGAGCTGACATTCTTCTCCAGTGTGACAAGTAGAATTATGCTCAAGCAGAGGAGCTCGCTTTATGAAGGAGGTCATTGGTACCCTTTCAACATCTCAATACATGATCATGTCAAGGGTAAAGCAGAATACTCCATATCTTTGTTCGAGAGAGAATGATGATTGAACATCGCCTCACTGCAATATGCTGGGTGTAGGCCTGGAAGGCAACCAAACTCAGTCTAGTATGCCCTGAGATGATTCAAGATCTGCACACACAGTCACACGTCGAAGATATATTCTTTATCAGCATGTTAGCTTCTGTGGTGTATATACTGCCACTGTTATATGCATTTGTTGAATCAAATAGTTAATATCAAATGATATGATGCACATGATCTTATGAATTGGATCGATCGTATGCCCTGAGTCCTGACTTGTGGCTACAGTTGTGTATTAATTGTGCTCAAATGGTTGATTTGTTCGGCAAATCTGTTTTTGAATACCTCTGTTTTACAAATGAAGCATTTTTTGGGGGTGAAGACCTATGATGGAGCTAAAACTGCTATGCCCGAATACTTGCAAGAATACAAACCGTACACTTAACATACACACGACATAAGGTCAAGGGGGCCAGGTAATGTCAAAAAAGAAAAGAGAAAAATGACAAGCGGGCAGGTGAGTCCTGGACTTGTAATTTTTAGTTGGCTAGTTGGACCTTCGGTCCATCTGAGGGAAGGTAGCCTAGTATTTTGCGTCAGAGAAGATAGCTTGTCTTTGAAGACTAGAGATGCTTATCTGGTTTATCATCCAAACTCACTAATTTCTAAACATTTTGCATCACACTGCAAGTAAACTAGAGACGATTGTTTCGATATTAGCCGAGATTTTAGTAGTATTACGTTTGAGCATTGTGCATCGGATTCTAATCGTGTGGTTTTAGCTAGTCATGCTAGGGTTGATCCTCCTATGTTGTGGATGGAGAACCTCCCCGCCTCCATAGTAGTTTTTCTTATTGACGAGGTATCATTATCTAAAATAAAATAAGGCTAGCCATGAAGGCATTCCCTAAAAAATACTGGCAGTAAGGAGTGCCAAGTGTGCTTGGTCGTGCTTCATCCAACAGTTTCAATGTTTGGTTTGTGTGAATTATGGGGTTGTAGGAATGTGCATACATAAAGGTTGTGCCACCAGTGACAGTGCTACTCACAAGTGATTTAGTCAGCCGACATTCTTACTAGTAGGATTCCCAAAACACCAAAATAGGAAAACAAAAATACATGATTGGAGTGCTAATGCCAACTTGAATTCTATAGGATTCATAATTTCAATCTAATATTGATTGATAACACATGAAAAAATAAATTGTATCAAGATGTTGTAGTGGAATATTTTTTCCTTCAAAATGGAGCAGAAATGAATCAGAATTTTTTAACTAATGATTCCAATCATCCTAATCAAATGATCAACGTCGATTTTTTTATTAATTATCCAAATCACCCAAAAATGCCATGAAATTCTTTTAGAATCAAGAGAGCAATCACTACATATGAATTAAATGCGCCCAAGAACTTTTTTGGTATGCAGGGCAGTACCTAAAGTTAATATACACGGTTCATGTCATATCAGGCTAGTCATAGCGGGGACTATAGCCCGCCTACATGGCATTTTTGACTGCATGGAAGAGAAAGACATTGAAAAATGATGGAAGTGTGCTCTCATGTAAGAGCCTAACTATATGTGTACTTCTAGGCAGATACAGTAAATATGAAGGAAGTGATCAAGAGAAGGCCAACCTTATAGCTATCCTTGTTGTATGCGTGAGTATAATTGGTGGCTATATATGACATGGCAACATCATATAGCCAGCAGTTGGCCATACTATTAACCATGATCTAACTTAAACTATTGTCATGCATAAGTAACATAGAAGTAGTATCATAGATGACACTAGTCTATGTTACTATCTTCATAGTGTAAAGTAACATAGAATTAGTATCATAGATGATTGCATTTATTAGATTGTAGACTCATTTTGCTTTGGGTTGCATTATGTTACTCTAAACACATCTCTCCTCATTAACTACATGCCACATAAGTAAACTTGTCTTGAAATGCACTATATTACTAGATAAGTCACTCCCACTATGACCAGCCTCATATTCTCCAAACGCGCAGCAGCACACTATGGACCACTATGCCTTTTCTACTCTTACAGCCCTTGGAAAGTCATCATATCTCAAAAGATGGCAGTGATAATTGAAAGATGTCTGCGATAATTAAATTACGAGCTCATCCTTAAGTTTACTTAAACATGGGAATAATATTTTATTTTATTTTACTTGTTTTCTTCGGATCGTGGACTATAATTTATGCTTGGGTTTCTTGAAGGCCCATAGGAAATCATATTAAACAAGTAGTTTGCCACTATGTCTCATTGTTAATAAAATTTAAAATAACTCATTAACCTCATCCATTCTCTATCATGTGTACCTACTAGCAATCATCAACGGGTATGACTTACCTGATCAATAAACAAAGACAATGGTTATATAACTCAAATAGGTCGAACAACGCACAGGATGGCCTCTCCTCTCTTCCCACCTCCACCCTCCTCCACCCACAGCAACAATGGTGATCTATCATCTTGATCACCATGGATGGACTCCTACATTCGGATTTTGCCCCGGGCATTGCCCTAGCAAATCAGGTGAGACGAAGGTTTGGATCCACGGTTCATTTCTCCCCATCTCGAGATGCCAAGGAATTCTTTTTGGTGGTCTCTTTCTCCTCAGCTTCCTTCCCTCTTTCGGTGGAATCTGTGGGTCTTGCTCTGCAATGTTGCATTGGTGGAATCAGTGAGGGTTTCAAAGTTTCTCGAATTACTTCTCGTTCATTTCGGTTCTCTGTGGCTAACAATAAAGTGGTACATTTCATATATGGACTGAAAGATCGAGTTTGGCCAGATTTTGTTTGTCATTTTCATCTTTACAAAGGACGTTTTGCCACAGCTCCCCTCTATGAATCTCATTGGCATGCAGATGAAGAGCTTGTGGGTTTATCTAGGCATCATTCTGTGGCAGTTCGTTCATCTTTGGACTTCTTGAAAAATAATGCTAACAAGCAGCATGATGCACCACGAATGCCTAGTCTGGTTCCAATGGCCTGCATGGAATTCTCTGACAAAAATGCGGCCGAAGCTTCTTCTTCTATGAATCCTTTAATCAGCAAGAATGTATCGAGGAATTCCGTTTTGTCTGATCATATGATTATGGATCTTGTTCATCCTACCGAGCCAATTCCGACAAATACCGCACAATTGAGGGAGCCTTCAATGCACATTAAACTCATGGACAGGTATTTGTCACGGGCAAAATAGGAGGCTCTATTACCGTCGGAATATCTCGTTTTGGGGCAATTCAAATGCATACTTAATGCCCACTATCCTACACCACCGCAATGCTTCCTAAAATCTGCGTATTCGTATGCACCTCCACACTCGGCGTGGCCACCTCAATTAGAGGTCAAACATGCTACAGACTTGGCTCAAGCGCAATACACGGAGGATGAGATTTATTCTTTGGAAATCAACTGGCCAAATTTGTGTGCTAAATGTCTGCAATGGGGGCACAAAAAAAATCGCTTGCCAAGCACGGCTTATTTGCCTTAATTGCTCGGCTCCTGCTCATAAAGCTGATACTTGCCCGTCAAAAGGAAAGCGCTGTCATGATGGAAGCCATTTTAATCCCACCAGATTTTCTGCACTGAATAACGCACATAATCTAATCCTTAGGCAAAAACCGGTGATTAGATGCACCTCTTGTGGCAACTATGGACACGTGGAGCGATCCTGCCAGCAATTAAGATGGAAGAAAAGATGGCGCCAGGTCCCCAAATCCAAAATTTCCACTTCTGCCCCTCACGTTCCGCCTTCCGCATCGATTACCCAAACGACTACCACACTGCCGGACAAACCAATCCAGCACTTGCCACCTTCTTCCTCCTTCAGCCTTGCCCGTTCCTCCCCCCGGGCTTCATCGTCGAACCTGGGCCGACGGATCGAGTGGTTCGTAGCGGCATGGTGGTGCATCCGGTTCCCCCCCCAACCACGATTTCTTGGCAATTGCAGAGGCCAGCCACTATGTGCCGCTTCATCGACGGGCCGTCATCCGCAACATCATATAAGGTCTGCTCCATGAATCTCAACTTTTCACGACGGAATCTAGTGATCATTGCTACCTCTTGAGCATGCGTTGGTTTTCCCTTGAAGAGTAAAGGGTGATGCAGCAAAGTAGCGTAAGTATTTCCATCAGTTTTTGAGAACCAAGGTATCAATCCAGTAGGAGACTACATGCAAATCGCCTAGTACCTGCACAAACAATTAAGAACCTTGCAACCAACGCGATAAAGGGGTTGTTAATCCCTTCATGGCCACTTGCAAAAGTGAGATCTGATAAAGATAATAAGATAAATATTTTTGGTATTTTTGTTGTATAGATTGGAAAATAAAGATTGCAAAATAAACGGCGACAAAAATAGCTAGTTGACGGGAAACTAATATGATGTAAAATAGACCCGGGGGCCATAGGTTTCACTAGTGGCTTCTCTCAAGATAGCATATATTACGGTCGGTGAACAAATTACTACCGAGCAATTGATAGAAAAGCGCATAGTTATGATGATATCTAAGGCAATGATCATGAATATAGGCATCACGTCCGTGTCAAGTAGACCGAAACGATTTTGCATCCACTACTATTACTCCACACATCGACCGCTATCCAGCATGCATCTAGAGTATTAAGTTCATAAGAATGGAGTAACGCTTTAAGCAAGATGACATGATGTAGAGGGATAAACTCAAGCAATATGATATAAACCCCATCTTTTTATCCTCGATGGCAACAATACAATACGTGTCGGTTCCCTTTATGTCACTGGGATCGAGCACTGCAAGATTGAACCTAAAGCTAAGCACTTCTCCCATTGCAAGAAAGATCAATCTAGTAGGCCAAACTAAACCGATAATTCGAAGAGACTTGCAAAGATATCAAATCATGCATATAAGAATTCAGAGAAGAATCAAATATTATTCATAGATAATCAAGTTCATAAACCCACAATTCATCGGATCTCGGCAAACACACCGCAAAAGAGTTACATCGAATGGATCTCCAAGAAGATCGAGGAGAACTTTGTATTGAGATCCAAAGAGAGAGAAGAAGCCATCTAGCTAATAACTATCGACCCGAAGGTCTGTGGTAAACTACTCACACATCATCGGAGAGGCTATGGTGTTGATGTAGAAGCCCTCCGTGATCTATTCCCACTCCGGCGGGCCGCCGGAAAAGGCCCCAAGATGGGATCTCACGGGTACAGAAGGTTGCGGCGGTGGAAAAATTGTTTCGTGGCTCTCCTGGATGTTTTTAGGGTATAAGAGTATATATAGGCGAAAGAAGTAGGTAGGGTGGGGGCGCGCCCTCCTGCCTCGTGGTTTCCTCGCTGCTCCTTGACTTCCACTCCAAGTCTCCTGGATTGCGTTTGTTCCAAAAATGATCCTCGCGAAGGTTTCATTCCGTTTGGATTCCGTTTGATATTCCTTTTCTGCGAAACAGTGAAATAGGCAAAAAAATAACAATTGCACTGGGCCTTCGGTTAATAGGTTAGTCCCAAAAATAATATAAAAGAGCATATTAAAGCCCATTAAACATCCAAAACAGATAATATAATAGCATGGAACAATAAAAAATTATAGATACGTTGGAGACGTATCAAGCATCCCCAAGCTTAATTCCTGCTCGTCCTCGAGTAGGTAAATGATAAAAACAGAATTTTTGATGTGGAATGCTACCTAACATAATTTTCAATGTAATTCTCTTTATTGTGGCATGAATGTTTAGATCCAAAAGATTCTAGACAAAGTTTTATTATTGACATAAAAATAGTAATACTTCAAGCATGCTAACCAAGCAATTATGTCTTATCAATATAACATAGCCAAAGAAAGCTTATCCCTAAAAAATCATATAGTCTGGCCATGCTTCATTTTCGTCACACAAAATGCTCCCATCATGCACAACCCCGATGACAAGCCGAGCAATTGGTTCATACTTTTTAACGTGCTTAAGCCTTTTCAACCCTCACGCAATACATGAGCGCAAGCCATGGACATAGCACTATGGGTGGAATAGAGTATGATGATAGGGGTTATGTGAGAAGACAAAAAAGGAGAAAGTCTCACATTGACGCGACTAATCAACGGGCTATGGAGATGCCCATCAATTGATGTCGATGCGAGGAGTAGGGATTGCCATGCAACGGATGCACTAGAGCTATAGATGTATGAAATCTCATCAAAAAGAAACTAAGTGGGTGTGCATCCAACTTGCTTGCTCATGAAGACCTAGGGAATTTTGAGGAAGCCCATCATTGGAATATACAAGCCAAGTTCTATAATGAAAAATTCCCACTAGTATATGAAAGTGACAAAGTAAAAAACTCTCTATCATAAAGATCATGGTGCTATTTTGAAGCACAAGTGTGGAAAAAGAATAGTAACATTGTCCCTTTTTTTTCATTTGGGCTTATTTGGCCTCTTTTTTGTGTTTTTTTATTTTTCGTCCGGAGTCTCATCCCGACTTGTGGGGGAATCATCGTCTCCATCATCCTTTCCTCAGATGGGACAATGCTCTAATAATGAAAATCATCACACTTCTATTTACTTACAACTCAAGAATTACAACTCGATACTTAAAACAAAATATGACTCTATGTGAATGCCTCCGGCGGTGTATCAGGATATGCAATGAATCAAGTGTTGGGGAACGTAGTAATTTCAAAAAAATTCCTACCCACACGCAAGATCATGGTGATCCATAGCAACGGGAGGGGATAGTGTTGTCCACGTACCCTCGTAGACCGAAAGCGGAAGCGTTAGCACAACGCGGTTGATGTAGTCGTACGTCATCACGATCCGACCGATCAAGTACCGAACGCACGGCACCTCCGAGTTCAGCAGACGTTCAGCCCGATGACGTCCCTCGAACTCCGATCCAGCCGAGTGTTGAGGGAGAGTTTCGTCAGCACGACGGCGTGGTGACGATGATGATGTTCTACCGACGCAGGGCTTCGCCTATGCACCGCTACAGTATTATCGAGGTGGACTATGGTGGAGGGGGGCACCGCACACGGCTAAAAGATCAAGCGATCAATTGTTGTGTCTATGGGGTGCCCCCTGCTCCCGTATATAAAGGAGCAAGGGAGAGGCCGGCCCTAGAGGGGGCGCGCCAAGTGTGGGGAGTCCTACTAGGACTCCCAAGTCCTAGTAGGATTCCCCTTTCCTTTCCGGAGTAGGAGAGAAGGAAAGAGGGGGAGAAGGAGAAGGAAAAGGGGGCTGCACCCCTTGTCCAATTCGGACCAGGGGGGGGGGGTGCCTCCTTCCTTTTGGCCTCTCTCCTCTATTCCCGTATGGCCCAATAAGGCCCAATACTTCTCCCGGTGAATTCCCGTAACTCCCCGGTACTCCGAAAATACCCGAATCACTCGGAACCTTTCCGATGTCCGAATATAGTCGTCCAATATATCGATCTTTACGTCTCGACCATTTCGAGACTCCTCGTCATGTCCCCGATCTCATCCGGGACTCCGGACTACCTTCGGTACATCAAATCATATAACTCATAATACAAATCGTCATCGAACTTTAAGCGTGCAGACCCTACGGGTTCGAGAACTATGTAGACATGACCAAGACACGTCTCCGGTCAATAACCAATAGCGGAACCTGGATGCTCATATTGGCTCCTACATACTCTACGAAGATCTTTTTCGGTCAAACCGCATAACAACATACGTTGTTCCCTTTGTCATCGGTATGTTACTAGCCCGAGATTCGATCGTCGGTATCTCAATATCTAGTTCAATCTAATTACCGGCAAGTCTCTTTACTCGTTCCGTAATACATCATCCCGCAACTAACTCATTAGTTGCAATGCTTGCAAGGCTTATAGTGATGTGCATTACCGAGTGGGCCCAGATATATCTCTCCGACAATCGGAGTGACAAAATCCTAATCTCGAAATACGTCAACCCAACAAGTACCTTTGGAGCCACCTGTCGATCACCTTTATAATCACCCAGTTACGTTGTGACGTTTGGTAGCACACAAAGTGTTCCTCCGGTAAACGGGAGTTGCATAATCTCATAGTCATAGGAACATGTATAAGTCATGAAGAAAGCAATAGCAACATACTAAACGATCGAGTGCTAAGCTAATGGAATGGGTCAAGTCAATCACATCATTCTCCTAATGATGTGACCCCGTTAATCAAATGACAACTCATGCCTATGGCTAGGAAACATAACCATGTTTGATCAACGAGCTAGTCAAGTAGAGGCATACTAGTGACACTCTGTTTGTCTATGTACTCACACATGTATTATGTTTTCGGTTAATACAATTCTAGCATGAATAATAAACATTTATCATGAAATAAGGAAATAAATAATAACTTTATTATTGCCTCTAGGGCATATTTCCTTCAGTCTCCCACTTGCAGCAGAGTCAATAATCTAGTTCACATCGCCATGTGATTTAACACCAATAATTCACATCACCATGTGATTAACACCCATGGTTCACATCATCATGTGACCAACACCCAAAGGGTTTACTAGAGTCAATAATCTAGTTCACATCGCTATGTGATTAACACCCAAAGAGTACTAAGGTGTGATCATGTTTTGCTTGTGAGATAATTTTAGTCAACGGGTCTGTCACATTCAGATCCGTAAGTATTTTGCAAATTCTATGTCTACAATGCTCTGCACGGAGCTACTCTAGCTAATAGCTCCCACTTTCAATATGTATCCAGATTGAGACTTAGAGTCATCTGGATCAGTGTCAAAAACTTGCATCGACGTAACCCTTTACGATGAACCTTTTGTCACCTCCATAATCGAGAAACATATCTTTATTCCACTAAGGATAATTTTGACCGTTGTCCAGTGATCTACTCCTAGATCACTATTGTACTCCCTTGCCAAACTTAGTGGTAGGGTATACAATAGATCTGGTACACAGCATGGCATACTTTGTAGAACCTATGGCTGAGGCATAGGGAATGACTTTCATTCTCTTTCTATCTTCTGCCGTGGTCGGGTTTTGAGTCTTACTCAATTTCACACCTTGTAACACAAGCAAGAACTCTTTCTTTGACTGTTCCATTTTGAACTACTTCAAAATCTTGTCAAGGTATGTACTCATTGAGAAAACTTATCAAGCGTTTTGATCTATCTCTATAGATCTTGATGCTCAATATGTAAGCAGCTTCACCGAGGTCTTTCTTTGAAAAACTCCTTTCAAACACTCCTTTATGCTTTGCAGAATAATTCTACATTATTTCCGATCAACAATATGTCATTCACATATACTTATCAGAAATGTTGTAGTACTCCCACTCACTTTCTTGTAAATACAGGCTTCACCGCAAGTCTGTATAAAACTATATGCTTTGATCAACTCATCAAAGCGTATATTCCAACTCCGAGATGCTTGCACCAGTCCATAGATGGATCGCTGGAGCTTGCACATTTTGTTAACACCTTTAGGATCGACAAAACCTTCTGGTTGCATCATATACAACTCTTCTTTAATAAATCCATTAAGGAATGCAGTTTTGTTTATCCATTTGCCAGATTTCATAAAATGCGGCAATTGCTAACATGATTCGGACAGACTTAAGCATAGATACGAGTGAGAAACTCTCATCGTAGTCAACACCTTGAACTTGTCGAAAACCTTTTGCGACAATTCTAGCTTGTTAGATAGTAACACTACTATAAGTGTCCGTCTTCGTCTTGAAGATCCATTTAATCTCAATGGCTTGCCGATCATTGGGCAAGTCAATCAAAGTCCATACTTTGTTCTCATACATGGATCCCATCTCAGATTTCATGGCCTCAAACCATTTTGCGGAATCTGGGCTCATCATCGCTTCCTCATAGTTCGTAGGTTCATCATGGTCTAGTAACATGACTTCCAGAACAGGATTACCGTACCACTCTGGTGCGGATCGTACTCTGGTTGACCTATGAGGTTCGGTAGTAACTTGATCTGAAGTTACATGATCATCATCATTAGCTTCCTCACTAATTGGTGTAGGAGTCACACGAACAGATTTCTGTGATGAACTACTTTCCAATAAGGGAGCAGGTACAGTTACCTCATCAAGTTCTACTTTCCTCCCACTCATTTCTTTCGAGAGAAACTCCTTCTCTAGAAAGGATCCATTCTTAGCAACGAATATCTTGCCTTTGGATCTGTGATAGAAGGTGTACCCAACAGTAACTTTTGGGTATCCTATGAAGACGCACTTTTCCGATTTGGGTTTGAGCTTATCAGGATGAAACTTTTTCACATAAGCATCGCAACCCCAAAATTTAAGAAACGACAGCTTAGGTTTCTTGCCAAACCATAGTTCATACGGTGTCGTCTCAACAGATTAGGCGGTGCCCTATTTAATGTGAATGCAGTTGTCTCTAATGCATAACCCCAGAACGATAGTGGTAAATCGGTAAGAGACATCATAGATTGCACTATATCCAATAAAGTACGGTTATGCCGTTCGGACACACCATTATGCTGTGGTGTTCCAGGTGGCACGAATTTGTGAAACTATTCCACATTGTTTTAATTGAAGACCAAACTCGTAACTCAAATATTTGTCTCCGCGATCAGATCGTAGAAACTTTATTTTCTTGTCACGATGATTTTCCACTTCACTCTGAAATTCTTTGAACTTTTCAAATGTTTCAGACTTATGTTTCATCAAGTAGATATACCCATATCTGCTCAAATCATCTGTGAAGGTCAGAAAATAACGATACCCGCCGCGAGCCTCCACACTCATCGGATCGCATACATCAGTATGTATTATTTCCAATAAGCTAGTTGCTTGCTCCATTGTTCTGGAGAACGGAGTTTTAGTCATCTTGCCCATAAGGCATGGTTCGCAAGCATCAAGTGATTCATAATCAAGTAATTCCAAAATCCCATCAGCATGGAGTTTCTTCATGCGCTTTACACCAATATGACCTAAACGGCAGTGCCACAAATAAGTTGCACTATCATTATTAACTTTGCATCTTTTGGCTTCAATATTATGAATATGTGTATCACTACGATCGAGATCCAACAAACCATTTTCGTTGGTGTGTATGACCATAGAAGGTTTTTATTCATGTAAACAGAAGAACAATTGTTCTCTAACTTAAATGAATAACCGTATTGCAATAAACATGATCAAATCATATTCATGCTCAACGCAAACACCAAATAACACTTATTTAGGTTCAATACTAATCTCGAAAGTATAGGGAGTTTGCGATGATGATCATATCAATCTTGGAACCACTTCCAACACACATCATCACTTCACCCTTAACTAGTCTCTGTTTATTCTGCAACTCCCGTTTCGAGTTACTAATCTTAGCAACTGAACTAGTATCAAATACTGAGGGGTTGCTATAAACACTAGTAAAGTACACATCAATAACATGTATATCAAATATACCTTTGTTCACTTTGCCATCCTTCTTATCCGCCAAATACTTGGGGCAGTTCCGCTTCCAGTGACCAGTTCCTTTGCAGTAGAAGCACTCAGTCTCAGGCTTAGGTCCAGACTTGGGCTTCTTCATTTGAGCAGCAACTCGCTTGCCATTCTTCTTGAAGTTCCTCTTCTTCCCTTTGCCCTTTTCTTGAAACTAGTGGTCTTATCAACCATCAACACTTGATGTTTTTCTTGATTTCTACCTTCGTCGATTTCAGTATCACGAAGAGCTTGGGAATCATTTCCATTATCCCTTGCATATTATAGTTCATCACGAAGTTCTAGTAACTTGGTGATAGTGACTAGAGAACTCTGTCAATCACTATCTTATCTGGAAGATTAACTCCCACTTGATTCAAGTGATTGTAGTACTCAGACATTCTGAGCACATGCTCACTAGCTGAGCAATTCTCCTCCATCTTGTAGGCAAAGTACTGTCAGAGGTCTCATACCTCGCGACACAAGCATGAGTATGAAATACCAATTTCAACTCTTAGAACATCTTATATGCTCTGTGGCGTTCAAAACATTTTTGAAGTCCCGGTTCTAAGCCGTAAAGCATGGTGCACTAAACTATCAAGTATTCATCATACCGAGCTTTTGTCAAACATTCATAACGTCTGCATCTGCTCCTGCAATAGGTCTGTCACCTAGCAGTGCATCAAGGACATAATACTTCTGTGCAGCAATGAGGTTAATCCTCAGATCACGGATCAAGTCCGCATCATTGCTACCAACATCTTTCAACTTAGTTTTCTCTAGGAACATATCAAAATAAAACAGGGGAGCAAAACGCGAGCTATTCATCTACAACATAGATATGCTAATACTACCAGGACTAAGTTCATGATAAATTTAAGTTCAATTAATCATATTACTTAAGAACTCCCACTTAGATAGACATCCCTCTAATCTTCTAAGTGATCACGTGATCCATATCAACTAAGCCATGTCCGATCATCACGTGAGATGGAGTAGTTTCAATGGTGAACATCACTATGTTGATCATATCTACTATATGATTCACGCTCGACCTTTCAGTCTCCGTGTTCCGAGGCCATATCTGCATATGCTAGGCTCGTCAAGTTTAACCTGAGTATTCTGCGTGTGCAACTGTTTTGCACCCGTTCTATTTGAACGTAGAGCCTATCACACCCGATCATCACGTGGTGTCTCAGCACGAAGAACTTTCGCAACGGTGCATACTCAGGGGAGCACTTATACCTTGATAATTTAGTGAGAGAACATCTTATAATGCAACCGTCAATCAAAGCAAGATAAGATGTATAAAAGATAAACATCACATGCAATCAATATAAGTGATATGATATGGCCATCATCATCTTGTGCTTGTGATCTCCATCTCCGAAGCACCGTCATGATCACCATCGTCACCGGCGCGACACCTTGATCTCCATCGTAGCATCGTTGTCGTCTCGGCAACTTATGCTTCTACGACTATCGCTACCGCTTAGTGATAAAGTAAAGCATTACATGGCGTTTGCATTGCATACAATAAAGCGACAACCATATGGCTCCTGCCAGTTGCCGATAACTCGGTTACAAAACATGATCATCTCATACAATAAAATATAGCATCATGCCTTGACCATATCACATCACAACATGCCCTGCAAAAACAAGTTAGACGTCCTCTACTTTGTTGTTGCAAGTTTTACGTGGCTGCTACGGGCTGAGCAAGAACCGTTCTTACCTACGCATCAAAACCACAACGATAGTTTGTCAAGTTGGTGCTGTTTTAACCTTCGCAAGGACCGGGCGTAGCCACACTCGGTTCAACTAAAGTTGGAGAAACTGACACCCACCAGCCACCTGTGTGCAAAGCACGTCGGTAGAACCAGTCTCGCGTAAGCGTACGCGTAATGTCGGTCCGGGCCGCTTCATCCAACAATAACGCCGAACCAAGTATGACATGCTGGTAAGAAGTATGACTTATATCGCCCACAACTCACTTGTGTTCTACTCGTGCATATGACATCTACGCATAAAACCTGGCTTGGATGCCACTGTTGGGGAACGTAGTAATTTCAAAAAAAATTCTATGCACACGCAACATCATGGTGATGCATAGCAACGAGAGGGGTGAGTGTTGTCCATGTACCCTCGTAGACCTAAAGCGGAAGCGTTAGCACAACGCGGTTGATGTAGTCGTACGTCTTCACGATCCGACCGATCAAGTACCGAACGCACGGCACCTCCGAGTTCAGCACACGTTCAGCCCGATGACGTCCCTCGAACTCCGATCCAGCCGAGTGTTGAGGGAGAGTTTTGTCAGCACGACGGCGTGGTGACGATGATGATGTTCTACCGACGCAGGGCTTCGCCTAAGCACCGCTACAGTATTATCGAGGTGGACTATGGTGGGGGGGCACCGCACACGGCTAAAAGATCAAGCGATCAATTGTTGTGTCTATGGGGTGCCCCCTGCCCCCGTATATAAAGGAGCAAGGGAGAGGCCGGCGCTAGAGGGGGCGCGCCAAGTGTGGGGAGTCCTACTAGGACTCCCAAGTCCTAGTAGGATTCCCCTTTCCTTTCCGGAGTAGGAGAGAAGGAAAGAGGGGGAGAGGGAGAAGGAAAAGGGGGCTGCACACCTTGTTCAATTCGGACCAGAGGGGGGCACCTCCTTCCTTTCGGCCTCTCTCCTCTATTCCCGTATGGCCCAATAAGGCCCAATACTTCTCCCGGTGAATTCCGGTAACTCCCCGGTACTCCAAAAATACCCGAATCACTCGGAACCTTTCTGATGTCCGAATATAGTCGTCCAATATATCGATCTTTACGTCTCGACCATTTCGAGACTCCTCGTCATGTCCCCGATCTCATCCGGGACTCCAAACTACCTTCGGTACATCAAATCACATAACTCATAATACAAATCGTCATCGAACTTTAAGCGTGCGGACCCTACGGGTTCGAGAACTATGTAGACATGACCAAGACACGTCTCCGGTCAATAACCAATAGAGGAACCTGGATGCTCATATTGGCTCCTACATACTCTACGAAGATCTTTATCTGTCAAACCGCATAACAACATACGTTGTTCCCTTTGTCATCGGTATGTTACTTGCCCGAGATTCGATCGTCGGTATCTCAATACCTAGTTCAATCTCGTTACCGGTAAGTCTCTTTACTTGTTCCGTAATACATCATCCCGCAACTAACTCATTAGTTGCAATGCTTGTAAGGCTTATAGTGATGTGCATTACCGAGTGGGCCCAGATATACCTCTCCGACAATCGGAGTGACAAATCCTAATCTCGAAATACGCCAACCCAACAAGTACCTTTGGAGACACCTGTAGAGCACCTTTATAATCGCCCAGTTACGTTGTGACGTTTGGTAGCACATAAAGTGTTCCTCCGGTAAACGGGAGTTGCATAATCTCATAGTCATAGGAACATGTATAAGTCATGAAGAAAGCAATAGCAACATACTAAACGATCGAGTGCTAAGCTAACGGAATGGGTCAAGTCAATCACATCATTCTCCTAATGATGTGACCCAGTTAATCAAATGACAACTCATGTCTATGGCTAGGAAACATAACCATGTTTGATCAACGAGCTAGTCAAGTAGAGGCATACTAGTGACACTCTGTTTGTCTATGTACTCACACATGCATTATGTTTCCAGTTAATACAATTCTAGCATGAATAATAAATATTTATCATAAAATAAGGAAATAAGTAATAACTTTATTATTGCCTCTAGGGCATATTTCCTTCATCAAGAGCGTAGAGCCTATCATGCATTATGTTCATCTACTATATGATTCACGCTCGACCTTTCGGTCTCCGTGTTCCGAGGCCATATCTGCATATGCTAGGCTCGTCAAGTTTAACCTGAGTATTCCGCGTGTGCAACTGTTTTGCACCCGTTGTATTTGAACGTAGAGCCTATCACACCCGATCATCACGTGGTGTCTCAGCACGAAGAACTTTCACAACGGTGCATACTCAGGGAGAACACTTTTATCTTGAAATTTTAGTGAGAGATCATCTTATAATGCTACCGTCAATCAAAGCAAGATAAGATGCATAAAAGATAAACATCACATGCAATCAATATCAGTGATATGATATGGCCATCATCATCTTGTGCTTGTGATCTCCATCTCCGAAGCACCGTCATGATCACCATCGTCACCGGCGCGACACCCTGATCTCCATCGTAGTATCGTTGTCGTCTCGCCAACTATTGCTTTTACGACTATTGCTACCGCTTAGTGATAAAGTAAAACAATTACATGGCGATTGCATTGCATACAATAAAGCGACAACCATATGGCTCCTGCCAGTTGCCGATAACTTGGTTACAAACATGATCATCTCATACAATAAAATATAGCATCATGTCTTGACCATATCACATCACAACATGCCCTGCAAAAACAAGTTAGACGTCCTCTACTTTGTTGTTGCAAGTTTTACGTGGCTGCTACGGGCTGAGCAAGAACCGTTCTTACCTACGCATCAAAACCACAACGATAGTTTGTCAAGTTGGTGCTGTTTTAACCTTCACAAGGATCGGGCATAGCCACACTCGGTTCAACTAAAGTGAGAGAGACAGACACCCGCCAGTCACCTTTAAGCAACGAGTGCTCGCAACGGTGAAACCAGTCTCGCGTAAGCGTACGCGTAATGTCGGTCTGGGCCGCTTCATCTCACAATACCGCCGAACGAAAATATGACATGCTGGTAAGCAGTATGACTTATATCGCCCACAACTCACTTGTCTTCTACTCGTGCATATAACATCAACGCATAAAACCAGGCTTGGATGCCACTGTTGGGGAACGTAGTAATTTCAAAAAAATTCCTATGCACACGCAAGATCATGGTGATGCATAGCAACGAGAGGGGAGAGTGTTGTCCACGTACCCTCGTAGACCGAAAGCGGAAGCGTTAACACAACGCGGTTGATGTAGTCGTACGTCTTCACGATCCGACCGATCAAGTACCGAACGCACGGCACCTCCGAGTTCAGCACACGTTCAGCTCGATGATCTCCCTCGAACTCCGGTCCAGCCGAGTGTTGAGGGAGAGTTTCGTCAGCACGACGGCGTGGTGACGATGATGATGTTCTACCGACGCAGGGCTTCGCCTAAGCACCGCTACGATATTATCGAGGTGTAATATGGTGGAGGGAGGCACCGCACACGGCTAAGAGATCAATGATCAATTGTGTGTCTATGGGGTGCCCCCTGCCCCCGTATATAAAGGAGCAAGGGGGGAGGCCGCCGGCCTAGGAGGAGGGCGCGCCAAGGGGGGAGTGCTATTCCCACCGGGAGTAGGACTCCTCCTTTCTTCCTACACCCACCGGGAGTAGGACTCCTCCTTTCCTTGTTGGAATAGGAGAAGGGAAGGGACAAGGAGAAAGAAGGAAGGGGGCGCCCCCCCTCCCTAGTCCAATTCGGACTAGTCCATGGGGAGGGGTGCGGCCTCCCTTTGGGGCCTTTCTCTCCTTTCCCGTATGGCCCATTAAGGCCCAATACGAATTCCCGTAACTCTCCGGTACTCCGAAAAATACCCGAATCACTCGGAACCTTTCCGAAGTCCGAATATAGTCGTCCAATATATCGATCTTTACGTCTCGGCCATTTCGAGACTCCTCGTCATGTCCCCGATCTCATCCAGCAGTCCGAACTCCTTCGGTACATCAAAACACATAAACCCATAATATAACCGTCATCGTAACGTTAAGCGTGCGGACCCTACGGGTTCGAGAACTATGTAGACATGACCGAGACACCTCTCCGGTCAATAACCAATAGCGGAACCTGGATGCTCATATTGGCTCCCACATATTCTACGAAGATCTTTATCGGTCAGACCGCATAACCACATACGTTGTTCCCTTTGTCATCGGTATGTTACTTGCCCGAGATTCGATCGTCGGTATCTCGATACCTAGTTCAATCTCGTTACCGGCAAGTCTCTTTACTCGTTCCGTAATACATCATCTCGCAACAAACTCATTAGTTGCAATGCTTGCAAGGCTTAAGTGATGTGTATTACCGAGAGGGCCCAGAGATACCTCTCCGACAATCGGAGTGACGAATCCTAATCTCGAAATACGCCAATCCAACAAGTACCTTTGGAAGCACTTGTAGAGCACCTTTGGAAGCACTTGTAGAGCACCTTTATAATCACCCAGTTATGTTGTGACGTTTGGAAGCACACAAAGTGTTCCTCCGGTAAACGGGAGTTGCATAATCTCATAGTCATAGGAACATGTATAAGTCATGAAGAAAGCAATAGCAACATACTAAACGATCGAGTGCTAAGCTAACGGAATGGGTCAAGTCAATCACATCATTCTCCTAATGATGTGATCCCGTTAATCAAATGACAACTCATGTCTATGGCTAGGAAACATAACCATCTTTGATCAACGAGCTAGTCAAGTAGAGGCATACTAGTGACACTCTGTTTGTCTATTTATTCACACATGTATCAAGTTTCCAGTTAATACAATTCTAGCATGAATAATAAACATTTATCATGATATAAGGAAATAAATAATAACTTTATTATTTCCTCTAGGGCATATTTCCTTCAATGCTGCCCCGGCAAATCAGCCCATGGACGAGGAGGTTCAGGTTGAAGATGGGTGGGGCGCTTGGCCTGCGCCGCCTCCCCCTCCGCTCCCCCTGTGATACGTCTCCAACGTATCTATAATTTTTGATTGCTCCATGCTATATTATCTACTGTTTTGGACATTATTGGGCTTTATTATTCACTTTTATATTATTTTTGGGACTAACCTATTAACCGGAGGCCCAGCCTAGAATTGCTGTTTTTTGGCCTATTTCAGAGTTTCGCAGAAAAGGAATATCAAACGGACTCCAAACGGAATGAAACCTTCGGGAACATGATTTTCAGAACGAACAAGATCCAGGAGACTTGGACCCTACGTCAAGAAATAAAGGAGGAGGCCACGAGGTAGGAGGGCGCGCCTACCCCCCCTGGGCGTGCCCTCCACCCTCGTGGGCCCCCTGTTGCTCCACCGACGTACTCCTTCCTCCTATATATACCTACGTACCCCCAAACGATCAAATACGGAGCCAAAAACCTAATTTCACCGCCGCAACCTTCTGTACCCATGAGATCCCATCTTTGGGCCTATTCCGGAGCTCCGCCGGAGGGGGCATCGATCACAGAGGGCTTCTACATCATCACCATAGCCCCTCCGATGAAGTGTGAGTAGTTTACCTCAGACCTTCGGGTCCATAGTTGTTAGCTAGATGGCTTCTTCTCTCTTTTTGGATCTCAATACAATGTTCTCCCCCTCTCTCGTGGAGATCTATTCGATGTAATCTTCTTTTGCGGTGTGTTCGTTGAGACCGATGAATTGTGGGTTTATGATCAAGTTTATCTATGAACAATACTTGAATCTTCTTTGAATTCTTTTATGTATGATGGTTATCTTTGCAAGTCTCTTCGAATTATCAGTTTGGTTTGGCCTACTAGATTGATCTTTCTTGCAATGGGAGAAGTGCTTAGCTTTGGGTTCAATCTTGCGGTGTTCTTTCTCAGTGACAGTAGGGGCAACAAGGCACGTATTTTATTGTTGCCATCGAGGATAACAAGATGGTTTTTTTTATCATATTGCATGAATTTATCCCTCTACATCATGTCATCTTGCTTAAGGCATTACTCTGTTTTTATGAACTTAATACTCTAGATGCATGCTGGATAGCGGTCGATGAGTGGAGTAATAGTAGTAGATGCAGGTAGGAGTCGGTCTACTTGTCTCGGACGTGATGCCTATATACATGATCATACCTAGATATTCTCATAAGTATGCTCAATTCTGTCAATTGCTCAACAGTAATTTGTTCACCCATCGTAAAATACTTATGCTCTCAAGAGAAGCCACTAGTGAAACCTATGGCCCCCGGGTCTATCTTCATCATATTAATCTTCCAATACTTAGTTATTTCCCTTATTTTTTTATTTTTCTTTTATTTTACTTTGCATCTTTATCACAAAAATACCAAAAATATTATCCTATCATATCTATCAGATCTCACTCTCGTAAGTGACCGTGTAGGGATTGACAACCCCTTATCGCGTTGGTTGCGAGGATTTATTTGTTTTGTGTAGGTGCGAGGGACTCGCGCGTAGCCTCCTACTGGATTGATACCTTGGTTCTCAAAAACTGAGGGAGATACTTACGCTACTTTGCTGCATCACCCTTTCCTCTTCAAGGGAAAACCAACACAGTGCTCAAGTGGTAGCAAGAAGGATTTCTGGTGCCATTGCCGGGGAGGTCTACGCAAAAGTCAACATACCAAGTACCCATCACAAACCCTTATCTCCCGCATTACATTATTTGCCATTTTCCTCTCGTTTTCCTCTCCCCCACTTCACCCTTGCCGTTTTATTCGCCCTCTCTTTTCCGTTTGCCTTTTTTTCGCTTGCTTTTTGTTTGCTCATGTGTTGGATTTCTTGTTTGTCGCGATGGCTCTACCTAGATTTGGTGATCTTCACCTTAAAAGGTTAGAAGAGATCGAAAGCAACGTCAGGAGTTTTATGGTTTAGCAATTTGAGCATAATAATTTCTTCAGAAACGAGCTTAAGGAACAAAAAAAATTTATGAGTTATATGAATAAAGAGCTCGATGATATGTCTAAAGAATTTGATGGTTTAAGATCCCAAATTGCTCGCCTTGAGAAGTTGACTGCTGAAATATCGGATAAGCAGGCTACCTTAGTTAATAAGATGGCCGCTAAACCGGATTTCTATGAAAATAAAGATGAAGATCTAAAAGTTATTGATGTGTCTCCTATTAAATCCTTGTTTTGAAATATGAATCTTGATAAAGATGAGACTGAATATGATCCACCTTTACCTAGAAGGCGTTCCAAAAATTCGGAGTTTTTAAATCTTGATGCTAAAATTGATAAAAGTGGGATTGAAGAAATCAAAACCCTAGATGATAATAAACCCACTATTTTGGATTTCAAGGAATTTAATTATGATAATTGCTCTTTGATAGATTGTATTTCCTTGTTCCAATCCGTGCCAAATTCTCCTCATGGTTATGTTGGGGAACGTAGTAATTTCAAAAAAATTCTACGCACACGCAAGATCATGGTGATGCATAGCAACGAGAGGGGAGAGTGTTGTCCACGTACCCTCGTAGACCGAAAGCGGAAGCGTTAACACAACGCGGTTGATGTAGTCGTACGTCTTCACGATCCGACCGATCAAGTACCGAACGCACGGCACCTCCGAGTTCAGCACACGTTCAGCTCGATGACATCCCTCAAACTCCGATCCAGCCGAGTGTTGAGGGCGAGTTTCGTCAGCATGACGGCGTGGTGACGATGATGATGTTCTACCGACGCAGGGCTTCGCCTAAGCAACGCTATGATATTGTCGAGGTGTAATATGGTGGAGGGGGGCACCGCACACGGCTAAGAGATCAATGATCAATTGTGTGTCTATGGGGTGCCCCCCTACCCCCGTATATAAAGGAGCAAGGGGAAGGCCGCCGGCCAAGGAGGAGGGCGCGCCAAGGGGGGAGTCCTACTCCCACCGGGAGTAGGACTCCTCCTTTCCTTGTTGGAATAGGAGAAGGGAAGGGAAAAGGAGAAAGAGGGAAGGGAGCGCCCCCCTCCCTAGTCCAATTCGGACTAGTCCATGGGAAGGGGTGCGGCCACCCTTTGGGGTCTTTCTCTCCTTTCCCGTATGGCCCATTAAGGCCCAATACAAATTCCCGTCACTCTTCGGTACTCCGAAAAATACCCGAATCACTCGGAACCTTTCGGAAGTCCGAATATAGTCGTCCAATATATCGATCTTTACATATCGACCATTTCGAGACTCCTCGTCATGTCCCCGATCTCATCCGGGACTCCGAACTCCTTCGGTACATCAAAACACATAAACTCATAATATAACCGTCATCGTAACGTTAAGCGTGCGGACCCTACGGGTTCAAGAACTATGTAGACATGACCGAGACACCTCTCCTGTCAATAACCAATAGCGGAACCTGGATGTTCATATTGGCTCCCACATATTCTACGAAGATCTTTATCGGTCAGACCGCATAACCACATACGTTGTTCCCTTTGTCATCGGTATGTTACTTGCCCGAGATTCGATCGTCGGTATCTCGATACCTAGTTCAATCTCGTTACTGGCAAGTCTCTTTACTCGTTCCGTAATACATCATCCCACAACTAACTCATTAGTCATAATGCTTGCAAGGCTTATAGTGATGTGTATTACTAAGTGGGCCCAGAGATACCTCTCCGACAATCGGAGTGACAAATCCTAATCTCGAAATACGCCAACCCAACAATTACCTTTGGAGACACCAGTAGAGCACCTTTATAATCACCCAGTTACGTTGTGACGTTTGGTAGCACACAAATTGTTCCTCCGGTAAACGGGAGTTGCATAATCTCATAGTCATAGGAACACGTATAAGTCATGAAGAAAGCAATAGCAACATACTAAACGATCGAGTGCTAAGCTAACGGAATGGGTCAAGTCAATCACATCATTCTCCTAATGATGTGATCCCGTTAATCAAATGACAACTCATGTCTATGGCTAGGAAACATAACCATCTTTGATCAACGAGCTAGTCAAGTAGAGGCATACTAGTGACACTCTGTTTGTCTATGTATTCACACATGTATCAAGTTTCCAGTTAATACAATTCTAGCATGAATAATAAAAATTTATCATGATATAAGGAAATAAATAATAACTTTATTATTGCCTCTAGGGCATATTTCCTTCAGCTTATAGTCAAAATAAAGCTTTTACCAAACATATCGTTGATGCCTTGATGCAATCTTATGAAGAAAAACTTGAGTTGGAAGTTTCTATCCCTAGAAAACTTTATGATGAGTGGGAACCTACTATTAAAATTAAGATTAAGGATCATGAGTTCTATGCTTTATGTGATTTGGGTGCTAGTGTTTCCACTATCCCCAAAACTTTGTGCGATTTGCTAGATTTCCGTGATTTTGATGATTGCTCTCTAAACTTGCACCTTGAGGATTCTACTATTAAGAAACCTATGGGAAGAATTAATGATGTTCTTATTGTTGCAAGAAGGAACTATGTGCGTGTAGATTTTATTGTTCTCGCTATAGATTGCAATCCTTCATGTCCTATTATTCTTGGTAGACCTTTCCTTAGAACGATTGGTGCAATTATTTATATGAAGGAAGGGAATATTAGATTCCAATTTCCATTAAAGAAAGGCATGGAACACTTTCCTAGGAAGAAAATAAAATTACCATATGAATCTATTATGAGAGCCACTTATGGATTGCCTACCAAAGATGGCAATACCTAGATCTATCCTTGCTTTTATGCCTAGCTAGGGGCGTTAAACGATAGCGCTTGTTGGAAGGCAACCCAATTTTATTTTTAGTTTTTTGCTTTTTTGCTTCTGTTTAGGAATAAATATTTGTTCTAGCCTCTGGTTAGATGTGTTTTTATGTTTAAATTAGTGTTTGTGCCAAGTTAAACCTATAGGATCTTCTTGGATGATAGTTATTTGATCTTGCTGTAATTTCCAGAAACTTTCTGTTCACGAAAACAATTGTTAAAAAACACCAGAATGTGATAAAATACTGATTCCAATTGCTGCTGATCAATAAAAAAATTGTCTAGGTCTTGATCTATCTCTATAGATCTTGATGCTCAATATGTAAGCAGCTTCACCGAGGTCTTTCTTTGAAAAACTCCTTTCAAACACTCCTTTATGCTTTGCAGAATAATTCTACATTATTTCCGATCAACAATATGTCATTCACATATACTTATCAGAAATGTTGTAGTGCTCCCACTCACTTTCTTGTAAATACAGGCTTCACCGCAAGTCTGTATAAAACTATATCCTTTGATCAACTTATCAAAGCGTATATTCCAACTCCGAGATACTTGCACCAGTCCATAGATGGATCGCTGGAGCTTGCATATTTTGTTAGCATCTTTAGGATTGACAAAACCTTCTGGTTGCATCATATACAACTCTTCTTTAATAAATCCATTAAGGAATGCAGTTTTGTTTATCCATTTGCCAGATTTCATAAAATGCGGCAATTGCTAACATGATTCGGACAGACTTAAGCATAGATACGAGTGAGAAACTCTCATCGTAGTCAACACCTTAAACTTGTCGAAAACCTTTTGCGACAATTCTAGCTTTGTAGATAGTAACACTACTATCAGCGTCCGTCTTCCTCTTGAAGATCCATTTAATCTCAATGGCTCGCCGATCATTGGGCAAGTTATTCAAAGTCCATACTTTCTTCTCATACATGGATCTCATCTCAGATTTCATGGCCTCAAGCCATTTTGCGGAATCTGGGCTCACCATCGCTTCTTCATAGTTCGTAGGTTCGTCATGGTCTAGTAACATAACCTCTAGAACAGGATTACCGTACCACTCTGGTGCGGATCTTACTCTGGTTGACCTACGAGGTTCAGTAATAACTTGATCTGAAGTTCCATGGTCATCATCATTAACTTCCTCACTAATTGGTATAGGCGTCACAGAAACTGGTTTCTGCGATGAACTACTTTCCAATAAGGGAGCAGGTACAATTACCTCATCAAGTTCTACTTTCCTCCCACTCACTTCTTTCGAGAGAAACTCCTTCTCTAGAAATGATCCATACTTAGCAACGAATGTCTTGCCTTCGGATCTGTGATAGAAGGTGTACCCAACTGTCTCCTTTGGGTATCCTATGAAGACACATTTCTCCGATTTGGGTTTGAGCTTATCAGGATGAATTTTTTTTTCACATAAGCATCGCAACCCCAAACTTTAAGAAACGACAACTTTGGTTTCTTGCCAAACCACTTCATAAGATGTCGTCTCAAGGGATTTAGATGGTACCCTATTTAACGTGAATGCAGCTGTCTCTAATGCATAACCCCAAAACGATAGTGGTAGATCGGTAAGAGACATCATATATCGCACCATATCTAATAAAGTACGGTTACGATGTTCGGACACACCATTACACCGTGGTGTTCCAGGTGGCGTGAGTAGTGAAACTATTTCACATTGTTTTAACTGAAGGCCAAACTCGTAACTCAAATACTCTTCTCCACGATCAGATCATAGAAACTTTATTTTCTTGTTACGATGATTTTCCGCTTCACTCTGAAATTATATGAACTTTTCAAATGTTTCAGACTTCTGTTTCATTAAGTAGGTATACTCATATCTGCTCAAATCATCTGTGAAGGTCAGAAAATAATGATACCTGCTACGAGCCTCAATATTCATCGGACCACATACATCTGTATGTATGATTTCCAAAAAATCTGTTGCTCTTTCCATAGTTCCGGAGAACGGCGTTTTAGTCATCTTGCCCATGAGGCATGGTTCGCAAGCATCAAGTGATTCATAATCAAGTGATTCCAAAATCCCATCAGTATGGAGTTTCTTCATGCGCTTTACACCAATATGACCTAAACGGCAGTGCCACAAATAAGTTGCACTATCATTATTAACTTTGCATCTTGTGGCTTCATTATTATGAATATGTGTATCACTACGATCGAGATCCAACAAACCATTTTATTGGGTGTATGACCATAGAAGGTTTTATTCATGTAAACAGAACAACAATTATTCTCTAATTTAAATGAATAACCGTATTGCAACAAACATGATCAAATCATATTCATGCTCAACGCAAACACCAAATAACACTTATTTAGTTTCAACACTAATCCCGAAAGTATAGGGAGTGTGCGATGATGATCATATCAATCTTGGAACTACTTCCAACACACATCGTCACCTCGCCTTTTACTAGTCTCTGTTTATTCTGCAACTCCCGTTTCGAGTTACTACTCTTAGCAACTGAACCAGTATCAAATACCGAGGGGTTTCTATAAACACTAGTAAAGTACACATCAATAACATGTATATCCAATATACCTTTGTTCACTTTGCCATCCTTCTTATCCACCAAATAGTTGGGGTAGTTCCGCTTCCAGTGACCAGTCCCTTTGCAGTAGAAGCACTTAGTCTCAGGCTTAGGACCAGACTTAGGCTTGTTCACTTGAGCAGCAACTTGCTTGCCGTTCTTCTTGAAGTTCCCCTTCTTCCCTTTGCCCTTTTCTTGAAACTAGTGGTCTCGTCAACCATCAACACTTGATGTTTTTCTTGATTTCTACCTTCGTCGATTTCAGCATCACGAAGAGCGCAGGAATTACTTTTGTCATCCCTTGCATACTATAGTTCATCACGAAGTTCTACCAACTTGGTGATGGTGACTAGAGAATTCTGTCAATCACTATTTTATCTGGAAGATTAACTCCCACTTGATTCAAGCGATTGTAGTACCCAGACAATCTGAGCACATGCTCACTGCTTGAGCTATTCTCCTCCATCTTTAGCTATAGAACTTGTTGGAGACTTCATATCTCTCAACTCGGGTATTTGCTTGAAATATTAACTTCAACTCCTGGAACATCTCATATGGTCCATGACGTTCAAAATGTCTTTGAAGTCCCGATTCTAAGCCGTTAAGCATGGTGCACTAAACTATCAAGTAGTCATCATATTGAGCTAGCCAAACGTTCATAACGTCTGCATCTGCTCCTGCAATAGGTCTGTCACCTAGCGGTGCATCAAGGACATAATTCTTCTGTGCAGCAATGAGGATAATCCTCAGATCACGGATCCAATCCGCATCTTTGCTACTAACATCTTTCAACATAATTTTCTCTAGGAACATATCAAAAATAAACACAGCGAAGCAACAACGCGAGCTATTGATCTACAACATAATTTGCAAAAACACTATCAGGACCAAGTCATGATAAATTTAAGTTCAATTAATCATATTACTTAAGAACTCCCACTTAGATAGACATCCCTCTAATCCTCTAAGTGATCACGTGATCCATATCAACTAAACCATGTCCGATCATCACGTGAGATGGAGTAGTTTCAATGCTGAACATCACTATGTTGATCATATCTACTATATGATTCACGCTCGACCTTTCGGTCTCCGTGTTCCGAGGCCATATCCGCATATGCTAGGCTCGTCAAGTTTAACCTGAGTATTCCGCGTGTGCAACTGTTTTGCACCCGTTGTATTTGAACGTAGAGCCTATCACACTCGATCATCACGTGGTGTCTCAGCACGAAGAACTTTCGCAACGGTGCATACTCAGGGAGAACACTTTTATCTTGAAATTTTAGTGAGAGATCATCTTATAATGCTACCGTCAATCAAAGCAAGATAAGATGCATAAAAGATAAACATCACATGCAATCAATATAAGTGATATGATATGGCCATCATCATCTTGTGCTTGTGATCTCCATCTCCGAAGCACCGTCATGATCACCATCGTCACCGGCGCGACACCTTGATCTCCATCGTAGCATCGTTGTCGTCTTGCCAACTATTGCTTTTACGACTATCGCTACCGCTTAGTGATAAAGTAAAACAATTACATGGCGATTGCATTTCATACAATAAAGCGACAACCATATGGCTCCTGCCAGTTGCCGATAACTCGGTTACAAAACATGATCATCTCATACAATAAAATATAGCATCATGTCTTGACCATATCACATCACAACATGCCCTGCAAAAACAAGTTAGACGTCCTCTACTTTGTTGTTGCAAGTTTTACGTGGCTGCTACGGGCTTAGCAAGAACCGTTCTTACCTACGCATCAAAACCACAACGATAGTTTGTCAAGTTGGTGCTGTTTTAACCTTCGCAAGGACCGGGCGTAGCCACACTCGGTTCAACTAAAGTGAGAGAGACAGACACCTGCCAGTCACCTTTAAGCAACGAGTGCTCGCAACGGTGAAACCAGTCTCGCGTAAGCGTACGTGTAATGTCGGTCCGGGCCGCTTCATCTCACAATACCGCTGAACCAAAGTATGACATGCTGGTAAGCAGTATGACTTATATCGCCCACAAGTCACTTGTGTTCTACTCGTGCATAACATCGACGCATAAAACCAGGCTCGGATGCCACTGTTGGGGAACGTAGTAATTTCAAAAAAAATTCTACGCACACGCAAGAGCATGGTGATGCATAGCAACGAGAGGGGAGAGTGTTGTCCACGTACCCTCGTAGACCGAAAGCGGAAGCGTTAACACAACGCGGCTGATGTAGTCATACGTCTTCACGATCCGACCGATCAAGTACCGAACGCACGGCACCTCCGAGTTCAGCACACGTTTAGCTCGATGACGTCCCTTGAACTCCGATCCAGCCGAGTGTTGAGGGAGAGTTTCGTCAGCACGACGGCGTGGTGACGATGATGATGTTCTACCGACGCAGGGCTTCGCCTAAGCACCGCTACGATATTGTCGACGTGTAATATGGTGGAGGGGGGCACCGCACACGGCTAAGAGATCAATGATCAATTGTGTGTCTATGGGGTGCCCCCCTGCCCCCGTATATAAAGGAGCAAGAGGAAGGCCGCCGGCCAAGGAGGAGGGCGCGCGAAGGGGGGAGTCCTACTTCCACCGGGAGTAGGACTCCTCCTTTCCTGGTTGGAATAGGAGAAGGGAAGGGAGAAGGAGAAAGAGGGAAGGGAGCGCCCCCTCCCTAGTCCAATTCAGACTAGTCCATGGGGAGGGGTGCGGCCACCCTTTGGGGTCTTTCTCTCCTTTCCCGTATGGCCCATTAAGGCCCAATACGAATTCCCGTAACTCTCCGGTACTCCGAAAAATACCCGAATCACTCGGAACCTTTCTGAAGTCCGAATATAGTCGTCCAATATATCGATCTTTACGTCTCGGCCATTTCGAGACTCCTCGTCATGTCCCCGATCTCATCCGGGACTCCGAACTCCTTCGGTACATCAAAACACATAAACTCATAATATAACCGTCATCGTAACGTTAAGCGTGCGGACCCTACGGGTTCGAGAACTATGTAGACATGACCGAGACACCTCTCCGGTCAATAACCAATAGCGGAACCTGGATGCTCATATTGGCTCCCACATATTCTACGAAGATCTTTATCGGTCAGACCGCATAACCACATACGTTGTTCCCTTTGTCATCGGTATGTTACTTGCCCGAGATTCGATCGTCGGTATCTCGATACCTAGTTCAATCTCGTTACCAGCAAGTCTCTTTACTCGTTCCGTAATACATCATCCCGCAACTAACTCATTAGTCACAATGCTTGCAAGGCTTATAGTGATGTGTATTACTGAGTGGGCCCAGAGATACCTCTCCGACAATCGGAGTGACAAATCCTAATCCCGAAATACGCCAACCCAACAAGTACCTTTGGAGACACGTGTAGAGCACCTTTATAATAACCCAGTTACGTTGTGACGTTTGGTAGCACACAAAGTGTTTCTCCGGTAAACGGGAGTTGCATAATCTCATAGTCATAGGAACATGTATAAGTCATGAAGAAAGCAATAGCAACATACTAAACGATCGAGTGCTAAGCTAACGGAATGGGTCAAGTCAATCACATCATTCTCCTAATTATGTGATCCCGTTAATCAAATGACAACTCATGTCTATGGCTAGGAAACATAACCATCTTTGATCAACGAGCTAGTCAAGTAGAGGCATACTAGTGACACTCTGTTTGTCTATGTATTCACACATGTATCAAGTTTCCAGTTAATACAATGCTAGCATGAATAATAAACATTTATCATGATATAAGGAAATAAATAATAACTTTATTAGTGCCTCTAGGGCATATTTCCTTCAGCTTATAGTCAAAATAAAGCTTTTACCAAACATATCGTTGATGCCTTGATCCAATCTTATGAAGAAAAACTTGATTTGGAAGTTTCTATCCCTAGAAATCTTTATGATGAGTGGGAACCTACTATTAAAATTAAGATTAAGGATCATGAGTTCTATGCTTTATGTGATTTGGGTGCTAGTGTTTCCACTATCCCCAAAACTTTGTGCGATTTGCTAGATTTCCGTGATTTTGATGATTGCTCTCTAAACTTGCACCTTGCGGATTCCACTATTAAGAAACCTATGGGAAGAATTAATGATGTTCTTATTGTTGCGAAAAGGAACTATGTGCCTGTAGATTTTATTGTTCTCGATATAGATTGCAATCCTTCATGTCCTATTATTCTTGGTAGACCTTTCCTTAGAACGATTGGTGCAATTATTTATATGAAGGAAGGGAATATTAGATTCCAATTTCCATTAAAGAAAGGCATGGAACACTTCCCTAGGAAGAAAATAAAATTACCATATGAATCTATTATGAGAGCCACTTATGGATTGCCTACCAAAGATGGCAATACCTAGATCTATCCTTGCTTTTATGCCTAGCTAGGGGCGTTAAACGATAGCGCTTGTTGGGAGGCAACCCAATTTTATTTTTAGTTTTTTGCTTTTTTGCTTCTGTTTAGGAATAAATATTTGTTCTAGCCTCTGGTTAGATGTGTTTTTATGTTTAAATTAGTGTTTGTGCCAAGTTAAACCTATAGGATCTTCTTGGATGATAGTTATTTGATCTTGCTGTAATTTCCAGAAACTTTCTGTTCACGAAAACAATTGTTAAAAATCATCAGAATGTGATAAAATACTGATTCCAATTGCTGCTGATCAATAAAAGAATTGTCTAGGTCTTCCTATTTTGGATGATTTTTTCGAGTTCCAGAAGTTTGCGTTAGTTACAGATTACTACAGACTATTCTGTTTTTGACAGATTCTGTTTTTCGTGTGTTGTTTGCTTATTTTGATGAATCTATGGCTAGTAAAAGAGTTTATAAACCATAGAGAGGTTGGAATACAGTAGGTTTAACACCAATATAAATAAAGAATGAGTTAATTACAGTACCTTGAAGTGGTCTTTTGTTTTCTTTCGGTAACGGAGCTCACGAGATTTTCTGTTGAGTTTTGTGTTGTGAAGTTTTCAAGTTTTGGGTGAAAGATTAGATGGATTATGGAACAAGGAGTGGCAAGAGCCTAAGATTGGGGATGCCCATGGCACCCCCAAGATAATCTAAGGACACCAAAAAGCCAAAGCTTGGGGATGCCCCGGAAGGCATCCCCTCTTTCATCTACTTCCATCGGTAACTTTACTTGGAGCTATATTTTTATTCACCACATGATATGTGTTTTGCTTGGAGCGTCTTGTATGATTTGAGTCTTTGCTTTTTAGTTTACCACAATCATCCTTGCTTTACACACCTTTTGAGCCATACATGATTTGGAATTTGTTAGAATACTCTTTGTGCTTCGCTTATATCTTTTGAGTTATATAGTTTTGCCCTAGTGCTTCACTTATATCTTTTAGAGCACGGTGGTGGATTTGTTTTATAGAAACTATTGATCTCTCATGATTCACTTAGATTATTTTGAGAGTCTTAAATAGCATGTTAATTTGCTTAAATATTCCTAATATGCTAGGTATTCAGGAATAGTAAAAATTCTTATGAGTGTGTTGAATACTATGAGAAATTTGATGCTTGATAATTGTTTTGAGATATAAAGATGGTGATATTAGAGTCATGCTAGTTGAGTAGTTGTGAATTTGAGAGATACTTGTGTTAAAGTTTGTGATTCCCGTAGCATGCACATATGATGAACCGTTATGCGATGAAGTCGGAGCATAATTTATTTATTGATTGTCTTCCTTATGAGTGGCAGTCGGGGACGAGCGATGGTCTTTTCCTACCAATCTATCCCCCTAGGAGCATGTGCGTAATACTTTGCTTTGATAACTTGTAGATTTTTGCAATAAGTATATCAGTTCTTTATGACTAATGTTGAGTCCATGGATTATACGCACTCTTCTTCCTTCCACCATTGCTAGCCTCTCTAATACCGCGCACTTTTCGGCGGTATCATTCACCCACCATAAACCTTCCTCAAAACAGCCACCATACCTACCTATCATGGCATTTCCATAGCCATTCCGAGATATATTGCCATGCAACTTTCCACCGTTCCGTTTATTATGACACGCTCCATCATTGTCATATTGCTTTGCATGATCATGTAGTTGACATCGTATTTGTGGCAAAGCCACCGTTCATAATTCTTTCATACATGTCACTCTTGATTCATTGCTTATCCCGGTACACCGCCGGAGGCATTCATATAGAGTCATATTTTGTTCTAAGTATCGGGTTGTAATTGTTGAGTTGTAAGAAAATAAAAGTGTGATGATCTTCATTTTTAGAGCATTGTCCCAAGTGAGGAAAAGGATGATGGAGACTATGATTCCCCCACAAGTCGGGATGATACTATGGACGAAAAAAAAGAGGCCATAAAAAAAGAGAAAAAGGCCCAAATAAAAAAATGAGAGAAAAAGAGAGAAGGGACAATGTTACTATCCTTTTACCACACTTGTGCTTCAAAGTAGCACCATGATCTTCATGATAGAGAGTCTCTCATTTTGTCACGTTCATATACTAGTGGGAATTTTTCATTATAGAACTTGGCTTGTATATTCCAATGATGGGCTTCCTCAAAATGCCCTAGGTCTTCGTGAGCAAGCGAGTTGGATGCACACCCACTTAGTTTCTTTTGTTGAGCTTTCATATACTTATAGCTCTAGTGCATCCGTTGCATGGCAATCCCTACTCACTCACATTGATATCTATTGATGGGCATCTCCATAGCCCGTTGATACGCCTAGTTGATGTGAGACCATCTTCTCCCTTTTTATCTTCTCCACAACCACCATTCTATTCCACATATAGTGCTATGTCCATGGCTCACGCTCATGTATTGCGTGAAGATTGAAAAAGTTTGAGAATGTCAAAAGTATGAAACAATTGCTTGGCTTTTCATTGGGGTTGTGCATGATTTAAATACTTTGTGTGGTGAAGATAGAGCATAGCCAGACTATATGATTTTCTAGGGATAACTTTCTTTGGCCATGTTATTTCGAGAAGACATAATTTCTTTGTTAGTATGCTTGAAGTATTATTATTTTGATGTCAATATTAAACTTTTGTCTTGAATCTTTCGGATCTGAATATTCATACCACAATTAAGAAGAATTACATTGAAATTATGCCAAGTAGCACTCCGCATCAAAAATTCTGTTTTTATCATTTACCTACTCGAGGACGAGCAGGAATTAAGCTTGGGGATGCTTGATACGTCTCCAACGTATCTATAATTTTTGATTGCTCCATGCTATATTATCTACTGTTTTGGACATTATTGGGCTTTATTATTCACTTTTATATTATTTTTGGGACTAACCTATTAATCGGAGGCCCAGCCCAGAGTTGCTGTTTTTGCCTATTTCAGAGTTTCGCAGAAAAGGAATATCAAACGAAGTCCAAACGAAATGAAACCTTCGGGAACGTGATTTTCAGAACGTACAAGATCCAGGAGACTTGGACCCTACGTCAAGAAATAAAGGAGGAGGCCACGAGGTAGGGGGGCGCGCCTACCCCCCCTGGGCGCGCCCTCCACCCTCGTGGGCCCCCTGTTGCTCCACCGACGTACTCCTTCCTCCTATATATACCTACGTACCCCCAAACGATCAGATACGGAGCCAAAAACCTAATTTCACCGCCGCAACCTTCTGTACCCATGAGATCCCATCTTGGGGCCTATTCCGGAGCTCCGCCGGAGGGGGCATCGATCACGGAGGGCTTCTACATCATCACCATAGCCCCTCCGATGAAGTGTGAGTAGTTTACCTCAGACCTTCGGGTCCATAGTTGTTAGCTAGATGGCTTCTTCTCTCTTTTTGGATCTCAATACAATGTTCTCCCCCTCTCTCGTGGAGATCTATTCGATGTAATCTTCTTTTGCGGTGTGTTCGTTGAGACCGATGAATTGTGGGTTTATGATCAAGTTTATCTATGAACAATACTTGAATCTTCTTTGAATTCTTTTATGTATGATTGGTTATCTTTGCAAGTCTCTTCGAATTATCAGTTTGGTTTGGCCTACTAGATTGATCTTTCTTGCAATGGGAGAATTGCTTAGCTTTGGGTTCAATCTTGCGGTGTTCTTTCCCAGTGACAGTAGGGGCAGCAAGGCACGTATTTTATTGTTGCCATCGAGGATAACAAGATGGGGTTTTTATCATATTGCATGAATTTATCCCTCTACATCATGTCATCTTGCTTAAGGCATTACTCTGTTTTTATGAACTTTATACTCTAGATGCATGCTGGATAGCGGTCGATGAGTGGAGTAATAGTAGTAGATGCAGGCAGGAGTCGGTCTACTTGTCTCGGATGTGATGCCTATATACATGATCATACCTAGATATTCTCATAACTATGCTCAATTCTGTCAATTGCTCAATAGTAATTTGTTCACCCATCGTAAAATACTAATGCTCTCGAGAGAAGCCACTAGTGAAACCTATGGCCCCCGGGTCTATCTTCATCATATTAATCTTCCAATACTTAGTTTTTCCCTTGTTTTTTTATTTTGCTTTTATTTTACTTTGCATCTTTATCACAAAAATACCAAAAATATTATCCTATCATATCTATCAGATCTCACTCTCGTAAGTGACCGTGTAGGGATTTACAACCCCTTATCGCATTGTTTTGTGTAGGTGCGAGGGACTCGCGCATAGCCTCCTACTGGATTGATACCTTGGTTCTCAAAAACTGAGGGAAATACTTACGCTACTTTGCTGCATCACCCTTTCCTCTTCAAGGGAAAACCAACGCAGTGCTCAAGAGGTAGCACCCTGCACCTGATGAACTTCCAAGCCTGGCTGGCAACTCAAGGACTCACCGTGCAGCATGGTATTACACCAGAGAACAATGTGATTGATAATGCTGCTGATGCATGGAATGATTCTGTAACTGTCTCTGAAGAAACTAGCTCGGATGACTCTGCTATGCAGATCATGATGCCAGATGCTCTGATGCCTGTGGTTCACAATCAGCAGCCTGTGGTAGAAGAGATCTCCCTCACTGTTGGATTACATGAACAGGGATTGCATTTTGGATTGACTGCCCAAGGTGAGCAAATTATGAACCTGCTTCTCACAGACCCAATTCCACGCCAGCAACTTAACAACTTCATCTTCAATGCTATTCAACCAATGGTTGCCTCAATTTTTCCTTGTAATGGTGGATATGGTATGAGGCATGAGCATCTCCAAGTCCACGTGCTTATATCACAGAGTGCTTCAGGTCTTCAGTTTGATCAGGTTTCCAACACAGGCACAACTGTCAGATCTTCTGTTGTCATAGAAGAACTCTCTGAAATGGACATTGACACAACCAAGCATGAATATTGAACTGATTGCAGTGAATGAAATGCCTGCCCCTGTATCCACCCTGCATGATAGCACCATCTCTCCCTCACTCAACACCAGAGATGTCTCCATGATAACTGCACCCGCGGCACCTTTGCTGGCTATTGAAGGACCTGCTGACCCATATGCACTTGTCAATCTTCAGACTGGCAGCTCCTCTTCTCCCCTGGCACCGGCTTCTTCTCGTGGATAAGGGAGACGCAAAGAAAAAGCTCATATTAACACCTCCAACCTGTGCCGCAGCACTAGATCCAATAGGTATGATGGCTTTAAAATCTCTCAGCCCACTGACAGCAGGGCTGTTAAATCCAGGGTCAAAGATAGAGTCATTCCTTCTGCTCTGAAAGCCAATGCTTCCAACAACAATGATGATATTACTGCAATTGCTGCTCCTCGCATTGTGACTGACAACACTGAAGATGCTTCTGCCATACCTCCCCCGACCACTATTTCTGTGATGCAGGCAATTGGAGTCCAGCTTTGTGTAGTACCTACAGAAGAACTCACAGTTGATGCTCTTAACCAGGACAGGGGAGGGGCGTCGACTGCTTCTCCTTAATTCTCCTTGCTTTCGATCTTAGTTAATAATGGTGCTTTTGAACACTTGGAATGTTCTCTGTTGGAACGTGCGAGGGCTTAATGCCTCAGACAAACAACTTGCCCTGTCAAATGCAATTGCGTCTAGCGGCTATGCTATTATATGCTTGCAAGAGACAAAAATGCCCTCTTTTGATATTGCTATTCTCAAATCCATTTGCCCATGACGCTTTTATAATTTTGCATATGTACCTTCGCAAGGGGCTTCTGGGGGGATTGTCATGATTTGGAATAGTTCCATCTTCTCGGGCGATGTTTTATTTTCTGAATCATTTGCGCTAGGCATTCAGTTCACCTCTAAACAATCGTCGCAAAAATGGGGCTTAATTAATATTTATGGGCCTTGTCAAGGAGATTATAGAGAAAATTACACCAAATGGTTATTTGATCTCATTCTTCCTTCAGATGAGGATTGGTTGCTTCTAGGGGATTTTAACTACATTAGGTCGCCAGACCATCGTAACAAACCTGGGGGTAACGTTAAAGACATGTTCACTTTCAATGATTTCATCCGCGACCAGGAATTAATTGAATTACCTATTAAAGGCCGATCGTACACCTGGAGCAACATGCAGCAGGATCCCCTTCTAGAGCAGCTAGATTGGTTCTTTACCATGATCATCTGGACACACAATTATCCCAACACGATGCTTAAACCCCTGGGCCGCCCTATATCTGACCATGTGCCTTGCAATGTCATCATCCAAACCAATATTCCTAAAAGTAAACTGTTTTGATTCGAACAGTATTGGATTGCTCATCCTGGGTTTATGAATGTAGTCTCAGCGGCATGGGCTAAACCCATCAAGTTTGGAAAACACACCAATGCAGCATCTATCCTGTGTCAAAAACTTAAGGCGGTCAGATATGCTTTAAGTAAATGGAGCAAAAACATATCCTGTTTGACAGTGCCCATTGAAAATACCAACAAAGCTCTCCTTCAATTGGACACTCTTGAAGAAAAAAGAACTCTGACCACACCAGAGGCCAATTTCAGAACAATTTTAAAGAAACACCTCCTGAGACTTTTTTATTCCTATCAATAGGAATACTGGAAGAAGTGCTGCACGATTCATTGGATCAAATTTGGCGATGAAAATATGAAGTTTTTCCAGGCAGTTGCTACAGAGAGATACAGGAAAAACTATCTTGCTAATCATAAAACATCAGATGGTACTATGGTCGATGATCACAGTGGGAAAGAATCCATACTTTTTAACGCTTTCAAAGATAGATTGGGCAAACCAACCCCACATGAAATGAAGTTTGATCTAGAGAGCCTTATCGACAAGGATACTGACTTGGACCAACTCACCGCACCGTTTACCAATGTTGAAATTGACAAAGTGGTACAGGAAATGCCACCTGACAAGGCACCTGGCCCAGACGGTTTTAACGGCGCCTTCCTTAAAGCATGTTGGCCAATTATCAGAACAGACTTCTATCGCCTGCACTCAAAATTCCATGATGGTTCTATCAATACTGAGAGCTTGAACTGTGGGCATATCACTCTGATCCCCAAAACAAACTCCCCAGAAACAGTCAACAACTACCGCCCAATTACACTACTCAATTGATGTCTAAAGATAATAACCAAATTACTGGCTAACCGTCTTCAGAAAGTCATTACCAGATTAGTGCACCGCAATCAATATGGGTTTATCAAGGGGAGATAAATTCATGATTGCCTCGTGTGGGCTTTCGAATTTATTCATCAATGCCAGGCCTCCAAAAGAGATATAGTTCTCCTCAAACTAGACTTTGCCAAGGCATTTGACACTATCGACCATGAAGCCATGATAACCGTCATGCAACACATGGGCTTCAACTCCAAATGGATCAAATGGATTAGATGCATCTTTGGCTCTGGCAAGTCATCAGTCCTGCTTAATGGAGTCCCTGGACGAAAATTTCCGTGCAAATGTGGTGTAATACAAGGGGACCCGCTATCACCCCTAATTTTCGTCCTTGCTGCCGAACTGCTTCAGGCTGTTATCAATGATACTGTGAGAAAACAGCTCCTCAAACATCCACTGGATGATGCCAACTAAGGGGACTTTCCTGTAATATAGTATGCTGATGACACGTTAATTATAATGCCGGCCTACCCTGTTCAAGCCCAAACAATGAAGAACTTCCTCACTGATTATGCTACATCTATTGGCCTCCGCATCAACTTTCAAAAGTCTACGCTAGTGCCGATCAACGGTGCGCCTGATCTATGCCAAAACATTGCATCAATCTTTGGTTGTTCTGTGGCAACTATGCCTTTCACATATCTAGGTCTGCTCTTGGGAACCACAAAGCCAACAGTGCATGATCTCGCACCTTGATACGTCTCCAACGTATCTATAATTTATGAATTATTCATGCTATTATATTATCCATCTTGGATGTTTATGGGCTTTATTATGCACTTTTATATTATTTTTGGGACTAACCTATTGACCCAGAGCCCAGTGCCAGTTCCTGTTTTTTCCCTTGTTTCAGTGTTTCGAAGAAAAGGAATATCAAACGGAGTCCAAACGGAATGAAACCTTCGGGAAAGTTATTTTTGGAAAGAAAGCAATCCGGGAGACTTGGAGTGCACGTCAGAGGATCAACGAGGAAGGCACGAGGTAGGGGGGCGCGCCCACGCCCCCTGGGCGCGCCATCCCCTGACGTACTTCTTCCGCCTATATATATCCATATACCCTAAAACGATCGGGGAACAGAATAGATCGGTAGTTCCGCCGCCGCAAGCCTCTGTAGCCACCAAAAACCAATCGGGACCCTGTTCTAGCACCCTGCCGGAGGGGGGAACCCTCACCGGTGGCCATCTTCATCATCCCGGCGCTCTCCATGACGAGGAGGGAGTAGTTCACCCTCGGGGCTGAGGGTATGTACTAGTAGCTATGTGTTTGATCTCTCTCTCGTGTTCTTGATTTGGCACGATCTTGATGTATCGCGAGCTTTGCTATTATAGTTGGATCTTATGTTGGTTGTCCCCCTCTACTCTCTTGTAATGGATTGAGTTTTCCCTTTGAAGTAATCTTATCGGATTGAGTCTTTAATGATTTGAGAACACTTGATGTATGTCTTGCCGTGCATATCTGTGGTGACAATGGGATATCACGTGATTCACTTGATGTATGTTTTGGTGATCAACTTGTGGGTTCCGCCCATGAACCTATGCATAGGGGTGGGCACACGTTTTCGTCTTGATTCTCCGGTAGAAACTTTGGGGCACTCTTTGAGGTTCTATGTGTTGGTTGAATAGATGAATCTGAGATTGTGTGATGCATATCGTATAATCATACCCATGGATACTTGAGGTGACATTAGAGTATCTAGGTGACATTAGGGTTTTGGTTGATTTGTGGCTTAAGGTGTTATTCTAGTACGAACTCTAGGGCTGTTTGTGACACTTATAGGAATAGCCCAACGGATTGATTGGAAAGAATAACTTTGAGGTGGTTTCGTACCCTACCATAATCTCTTCGTTTGTTCTCCGCTATTAGTGACTTTGGAGTGACTCTTTGTTGCATGTTGAGGGATAGTTATATGATCCAATTATGTTATTATTGTTAAGAGAACTTGCACTAGTGAAAGTATGAACCCTAGGCCTTGTTTCCTACCATTGCAATACCGTTTAAGCTCACTTTTATCATTAGTTACCTTGCTGTTTTTATATTTTCAGATTACAAAAACCTATATCTACCATCCATATTGCACTTGTATCATCATCTCTTCGCCGAACTAGTGCACGTATACAATTTACCATTGTATTGGGTGTGTTGGGGACACAAGAGACTCTTTGTTATTTGGTTGCAGGGTTGTTTGAGAGAGACCATCTTCATCCTACGCCTCCCACGGATTGATAAACCTTAGGTCATCCACTTGAGGGAAATTTTCTACTATCCTACAAACCTCTGCACTTGGAGGCCCAACAACGTCTACAAGAAAAAGGTTGTGTAGTAGACATCAAGCAGTTTCTGGCGCCGTTGCCGGGGAGGTGAGTGATTGAAGGTATATCTTTAGATCTTGCAATCGAATCTTTTAGTTTCTTGTTTTATCACTAGTTCAGTTTATAAAAGAAAACTACAAAAAAATGGAATTAAGGGTGCCTCATATGCTTCATCTTTTTAATGTCTTTCGTGAAAATGATGGGAAGGAAAATTGTGCTCAACTACTAGAAGAAGAATTACATAGAATACTTGGCATAAAATATGTGAATGATGAGCATGATTGCAATGTTGTTAGTATGAATTCTTTGAATACCCATGATGCTAATGATATGCAAAGCCACAAGCTTGGGGATGCTATGTTTGATGAAGATGATATTTTTTGTCCCCCAAGTTTTGATGAGCAAATTTACTATGATGAAAGCATGCCTCCTATCTATGATGATTATTGTGATGACACGTATGCTTTAAAGAATAATGATAACCATGAAACTTGTCATCTTGATCTTAATTTGCAATCACATGATAGTTATTTTGTTGAGTTTGCTCCCACTACTATTGATGAGAATAGATTTGATTATGTGGAGAGTAATAAAATATCTATGCTTATGCATCATGAAAAGAATGCTTTAGGTGCTGGTTATATTGTTGAATTCATTCATGATGCTACTGAAAATTATTATGAGAGAGGATCATATGCTTCTACATATTGCAATAATGTCAAGTTTCCTCTATATGTGCTTAAAATCTTGAAGTTATGCTTGTTTTACCTTCCTATGCTAGTTGATTATTGTTCCCATAAATTGTTTGCCCACAAAATCCCTATGCATAGGAAGTGGGTTAGAATTAAATGTGCTATTCATATTCTTCATGATGCTCTCTTTATGTTTTAATTCTTATCTTTTATGCGAGCATCATTGAAATCATCATCCCTACCTAGGGGCGTTAAACGTTAGCGCTTGTTGGGAGGCAACCCAATTTTTATTTTTGTTCTTTCTTTTTGGTTCTGTTTAGTAATAAATAATCCATCTAGCTTCTGTTTAGATGTGGTTTTATGTTTTAATTAGTGTTTGTGCCAAGTAAGACCTATAGGATCTTCTTGGATGATAATTATTTGATCTTGCTGAAAAAGACAGAAACTTTCTGTTCACGAAAACAATTGTTTAAAATCACCAGAACGTGATAAAATACTGATTCCAATTGAAGCAGATCAATAAACAAATTATCTAGGTCTTCCTATTTTGGTAGATTTTTCTGAGTTCCAGAAGTTTGCGTTAGTTACATATTACTACAGACTGTCCTGTTTTTGACAGATTCTGTTTTTCGCGTGTTGTTTGCTTTTTTTGATGAATCTATGTCTAGTAAAATAGTTTATAAACCATAGAGAAGTTGGAATACAGTAGGTTTAACACCAATACAAATAAAGAATGACTTCATTACAGTACCTTGAAGTGGTGTTTTGTTTTCTTTCGCTAACGGAGCTCACGAGATTTCTGTTAAGTTTTGTGTTGTGAAGTTTTCAAGTTTCGGGTAAAGATTCGATGGGCTATGGAATAAGGAGTGGCAAGAGCCGAAAGCCTGGGGATGCCCAAGGCACCCCAAGGTAATATTCAAGGACAACCAAGAGCCTAAGCTTGGGGATGCCCCGGATGGCATCCCCTCTTTCGTCTTCGTTCATCGGTAACTTTACTTGGAGCTATATTTTTATTCACCACATGATATGTGTTTTGCTTGGAGCGTCATTTCCTTTTGTTAGTATTTGCTTTCTGTCATTTAGAATAATGTTTTGCATCTCTAGTTTCAATAAAAATGTCAAGGATAGCTTTTACCATGCTTATTTTGCAAGTATACATGTTGCTGTTTCAAAACAGAAAGTTTACCGCTGTTGCAAAAATTCCCTAGAAAAGTCAGAATGTGATAAAATGTTGAAACCTTTTGAATAATAAGCTCTGATAAATTTACTAGTGGGAATTTTCTTTCATAATGTTTGGAGTTAGGGAAGTATGATGAATCTTGCATTCTTTACAGACTGTACTGTTTTGGCAGATTGCTGTTATGTTTGCATTGTTTGCATATGTTTGCTTGTTTAATGATTCTATTTGAGGATAGGAGTATTAAATATGCAGAGGCATTTAGTATGCAATGTTGAATAATAATTTTAGTGATTTTCTACAGTAGAAAATGATAAGGTTTTTGCATTGGTTTATACTAACTTATCTCACGAGTTCTTGTTGAGTTTGGTGTGGATGAAGCTTTCGAGATTTAGGAAACCGTGATATGAGAGGAATTAAGGAGACACAAAAGCTCAAGCTTGGGGATGCACAAGGCACCCCAAGATAATATTTCAAGAAGTCTCAAGCATCTAAGCTTGGGGATGCCCCGGTAGGCATCCCACCTTTCTTCTTCAACAATTATCGGTTAGTATCGGTTGAGCCTAAGTTTTTGCTTCTTCACATGATGAGTGCTATCCTTGAAATGTCGTTTTATTTTGTTTTGCTTGCTGTTTGAATAATATCCCAAGATCTAAAATTCTTAAATGATAGAGAGTCTTCACATAGCTACATAATTATTTAACTACTCATTGATCTTCACTTATATCTTTTTGGAGTAGTTGTACATTTACTCGTGTGCTTCACTTATATCCTATGAGTAAATGGTTGAATGATTTGAATGTCATAAATCTGAAATTATATATGTTTCATATGCCTTTCCCATGGGGAGTAATACCTTCAAAAATAATAAGTAGAGGTGGTAAATTTATTGAAGGTTAGCAAACATTGTATTGGTCACTTGAACAATTCATGAAAGAATATTGAAGGAAGAGAGATTTCACATATAAATATATTATCTTGGACATCTTCTATGATTGTGAGCCCCATTAATTATTTTCAAACCTGAGCAAATTAGTTGAAGTTGGACAAGGAAGACAACATAATGAGTTATGCTTGGGTATATTTGTATAGAAGTTATATTGTTATGGATCCTCTAACATGTGGTGCTTGCTATTTAGAATCCTTTGCTAGCCAAAATATCTGTACTAAGCGGGAATACTGCTTGTGCATCCAAAATCCTTGAACCAAGTTTCTTCCATGAGTGTCCACCATATCTACCTATATGCGGTATTTACTTGCCGTTCCAAGTAAATTTGCATGTGCCAAACTCTAAACCTTCAAATAATAATCTGTTTTGTATGCCCGAATCGCTCATGTAGCGACTAGGGGCTAGCAGTATCTTCCATGCTAGGTGGGTTATTCTCACGATGAGTGGACTCGGCTCATCATTCACGAGAAAATGGCTGGTAACTGGGATGCCCAGTCCCATGATCAAAAGATCAAAATCAAATCAAAAATAATTGCAAACAAAACTTCCCCGGGATTGATGTTAGTTGGAGGCACCCGTTGTTTCGGGCAAGCCATGGATTAATGATTGTTGGTGGAGGGGGAGTAAAAATCTTTACCTTTCTATTTGGGAACCGCCTATAATGTATGTAGTATGGAAGATATTGGGAACTCTTGGTCATTATGTTGACAATGAAAGCATACCTCTCAAAATTATTTTCATCTCTGTTTTTGATTCGAGCTCTCGCACCTCTACAAATCCTTGCTTCCCTCTGCGAAGGGCCTATCTTTTACTTTTATGCAAGAGTCAGTAGTATTCCTTCTCATTCCAACCTACTCTTTAGTTGGCAAGCATCATATGATGGAAAGATCTAAGCATATATGGCCATTCAAATATATTTGATCATGAATTGTTACTGTTGACATTGCCCTTGAGGTAAAACGCTGGGAGGCGAAACATTAAGCCCCTATCTTTCTCTGTGTTCGATGAATACTATTTGTTCTAAAAATATGCTTTGAGTGGTAGCAATCATGAAAGACTAAATGATAGTTGAGTATGTGGAGTTTGCTAAATCAAAGCTCTGACATAGACTCTTCCTGAAAATAAGATGAATTGTAATTGTTTGATGACTAATAACACGGTTTGTTAGTTTTCAAGAAAGTTTATGATCTATACTTTAACATGTGAATAGTTTGTTACTTGATCATGAAAAGTTCTATGAGTTGAACTACTGTTATGACATATAATGATGCTAGAAAAGGTGATTGAAATTATCATTGATCAAACTTATGCACCTACTAGCATTCACACTTCATAAATTATTTCTTTTTTCATTTACCTACTCGAGGACGAGCAGGAATTAAGCTTGGGGATGCTGATACGTCTCCAACGTATCTATAATTTATGAAGTATTCATGCTATTATATTATCCATCTTGGATGTTTATGGGCTTTATTATGCACTTTTATATTATTTTTGGGACTAACCTATTGACCCAGAGCCCAGTGTCAGTTCCTGTTTTTTTCCCTTGTTTCAGTGTTTCGAAGAAAAGGAATATCAAACGGAGTCCAAACAGAATGAAACCTTCGGGAAAGTTATTTTTGGAAAGAAAGCAATCCGGGAGACTTAGAGTGCACGTCAGAGGATCAACGAGGAAGGCACGAGGCAGGGGGGCGCGCCCACCCCCCTGGGCGCGCCCTCCACCCTCGTGGGCCCCTCGTGGCTCCCCTGACGTACTTCTTCCGCCTATATATATATCCATATACCCTAAAACGATCGGGGAACATAATAGATCGGGAGTTCCGCCGCCGCAAGCCTCTGTAGCCACCAAAAACCAATCGGGACCCTGTTCTGGCACCCTGCCGGAGGGGGGAACCCTCACCGGTGGCCATCTTCATCATCCCGACGCTCTCCATGACGAGGAGGGAGTAGTTCACCCTCGGGGATGAGGGTATGTACTAGTAGCTGTGTGTTTGATCTCTCTCTCGTGTTCTTGACTTGGCACGATCTTGATGTATCGTGAGCTTTGCTATTATAGTTGGATCTTATGTTGCTTTTCCCCTCTACTCTCTTGTAATGGATTGAGTTTTCCCTTTGAAGTAATCTTATCGGATTGAGTCTTTAATGATTTGAGAACACTTGATGTATGTCTTGCCGTGCATATCTGTGGTGACAATGGGATATCACGTGATTCACTTGATGTATGTTTTGGTGATCAACTTGAGGGTTCCGCCCATGAACCTATGCATAGGGGTTGGCACACGTTTTTTTTCTTGATTCTCCGATAGAAACTTTGGGGCACTCTTTGAGGTTCTATGTGTTGGTTGAATAGATGAATCTGAGATTGTGTGATGCATATCGTATAATCATACCCACGGGTACTTGAGGTGACATTGGAGTATCTAGGTGACATTAGGGTTTTGGTTGATTTGTGTCTTAAGGTGTTATTCTAGTACGAACTCTAGGGTTGTTTGTGACACTTATAGGAATAGCCCAACGGATTGATTGGAAAGAATAACTTTGAGGTGGTTCCGTACCCTACCATAATCTCTTCGTTTGTTCTCCGCTATTAGTGACTTTGGAGTGACTCTTTGTTGCATGTTGAGGGATAGTTATATGATCCAATTATGTTATTATTGTTGAGAGAACTTGCACTACTGAAAGTATGAACCCTAGGCCTTGTTTTCTAGCATTGCAATACCGTTTAAGCTCACTTTTATCATTAGTTACCTTGCTGTTTTTATATTTTCGGATTACAAAAACCTATATCTACCATCCATATTGCACTTGTATCATTATCTCTTCGCCGAACTAGTGCACCTATACAATTTACCATTGTATTGGGTGTGTTGGGGACACAAGAGACTCTTTGTTATTTGGTTGCAGGGTTGTTTGAGAGAGACCATCTTCATCCTACGCCTCCCACGGATTGATAAACCTTAGGTCATCCACTTGAGGGAAATTTGCTACTGTCCTACAAACCTCTGCACTTGGAGGCCCAACAACGTCTACAAGAAAAAGATTGTGTAGTAGACATCACACCTATGGTGTGCAAAGCAGAACGCAAAGTGTCGGCGACAATGCTACTCATGTCTCATGCTGGCAAGATAGCCCTGATCAATTCAATCGTCACGTCACTGGTCATCTTCACAATGGGCACAATCAGACTACATCCCAAAATTATTGAGCAGATAGACAAAATCAGACGCACGTGTCTTTGGAGAAAAAACTGATGAGGGGATTAAATGCAACTCTCTGGTCACGTGGGGCAGAATCTGCCGCCCCAATAAACATGGAGGACTGGGTGTGATCGATCTGCGTGTACAAAATGATGCCATGTTGATGAAGTTCTTACACAAGTTTTACAACCAGCAAGACGTTCCTTTGGTGCAAATGTTCTGGGACACGTACTATGGAACCAATATCCCACATGCATTGGACCCCTGCGGTTCCTTTTGGTGGCATGAAGTCATGCAACTTAGCCCCGTTTTTCGAGGTATTACCACTGTACAAATTGGTAACGGCGACACGACCCTCTTCTGGAAGGACTGCTGGAATCAATCTATCCTCTCTGAAACCTACCCTCGAGCCTACTCATATAACAACAAAAGAAGATATTTCAACGCGGCAGTTCTTGCAGATCACAGACCTGAGTATGGCATTCCAACTACCGCTATTGATTGAAGCACATGAGGAGGTACGGGAGATGCAAAGAGCAACTAGGGATGTTAGCCTAACAAACGGCAACCTTGATGTTTGGTCCTATGTATGGGGGAAGACTGAATTCAAAACCAAGGACCACTATGCTTTCTACTTCAGAGAAGTTCGAGCCCATCAAGCGTACAACTGGTTGTGGAAGTCTGTCAATACACCCAAATTAAAGGTCTTTGGCTGGTTCCTTCTCTCAGAAAGGCTGAACACAAGAAACATGCTCAAAAGGAGAAATTATAATATAGGGACCAACTTCACATGTCTCTTGTGTAATAATCGGGCAGAAGAAACGGTGGAGCACCTGTTCTTCCACTGCGAGTTCTCCAAGGCATGCTGGAGGATACTGAGAATCTCATGGTCTACTCATGGGGATCATCTGAAACTATTGGAGGTTGCAAAACACAAACATGACGGTGGCTTGTTCATGGACACATTTCTAACAGCATCGTAGGGGATATGGAAAGAACATAACAACAAACTGTTCAGAGGAGTGCCTCCCACGATCACATCCTGGAAAAGAAGGCTCAAAGAAGACCTAGGCAACCTCACCTATAGGGCTGGGGACAAGAAAAAACCGCTCATCACAACACTTGTAAACTCTATTGTATACCCGTAGCTCTAACAACCCACCCCCACCCCCATTTTCACCCTCACCTCGAGGGTGGCTTTCACTTGTATGACATGTAACTCCACTTTGTTGCAGTAATACAAGATGCAGTAGGAGTTTTTCCTACTGTCTAATTGATCAAAAAATATAACTCAAATATCGTTTGCTTTTATACGTGACCACTACACAATGCAGAACTAAAGAGGTCAAAACCTCAAAGACGACAAACTAATGGCAAACTCACTCTTGGCGCTGAATTTCTAACAACCATCATCCAAGCAAGAAAAACCACCAACTCATGCTATACAACTTGGACAAGGTTTGTTCTGGCAGATGCTCAAAGATATACAGTGTGGTGCACAAACAGAAATGCTACTCAATGCAGTGTGGTTGCCCACTGAACCGTGCCACACCACGAAAAACACAAATAAATCAAAGTGATTGCTTTCCTAGCAAATATGTAGTTTGTTGGTGTCAACGTGGGCCACAATACATGGCTCGAAATATTCCTCAGACCACTCAATCCTAGCTATGTGTCCATCTACATGATTGAGCAACATAAGAGATACCACATATGTCATTCTTAGCTCAATGCGTAGTTGTGCCGGATAAATATGTTGTGACAATATATGGCATAGAGTCAAAGGTGGTAGGTGAGATGCAGTATGGAATGCAACTCACTAGATGTACTGATTGGCTTACTGATCATCGAAAATTGACATTTAGGAACTTAATGGCTAGATTTGCAAATCCAAGCCCACTACTTATCAAGCTAGCATTATGCAGCCTCTAGGTGCTAATCCCGCTTCCCACATCATGAGTACACTGTCTGACCATGAGTACTCTTATTCGTACAAGATACGGTACCCTCTCGTGTAGGACATTCAAACTCCCTAGTACTCGCGAAGTCAATTCAACAAACCTCACAATGTGTCATGTGTATCATTCATTTTCTGCATGGTCATTGCCAAGCTCAAGGCATGTACTTTCCATACTTGTTGCATAGCTCGATCTCTTTTCTCGAACTCGTGCTACATGTTCCTAGATACGTTAGTGCTTAACCTTAGTCACGTGGCCATGCGCTTCCTAATCTGATAACTCGGAAGGCCCCAAAGACATCTCTCCAAATTAGAGGAGAAAATCATGTCTTGCAGGCGAGAAGCACCTCGTCAACCCTCTATCTTCACACTCAACACATGAACCTGTCAGCCCTTTACCTCGTCTGTGATGGCGACGGTGCGGCGGGTGATGCCGCTTGAGATGCGTCGGTGTTTCCCTAAGGAATAAGGGAGGATGCAGCGCATCAACGGTAAGGTATTTCCCTCAGTGATGAGTCCAAGGTTATCGAACCAGTAGGAGAACCACACAACACTACATAAACGGTACCTGCACACAAATAACAAATACTTGCAACTCGACGCATTAAAGGGGTCACTACTGCAGGATGGTGCTAACGCGACACTACGATGAGAGACCCATCGACGAAACTGTGTGCGATGCAATAATCGCGAACGGCGGTGTAAAAAAAGTCAAAAAAGGTGCAAAACGTTTGCGATCACGGATGCATCAAACACGGTTCTGATTTTAGTTGTGTGTGCGATGCAGGGCATACGGTTCAGTTCAATGAACTGGTTGCGATGAGGAGGAACAAAAGAAACAGGCAGCCAGATGAAGGTCTGTGCGATATACAGCATACGGTTCACTCGGATGAACTGTTTGTGATTAGGCAACACAAAAGAAACGGTCAGCCAGATCAAGGTGTGTGCGATATACGGCATATGGTTCACTCGGATGAACTGTTTTCGTTAGACAACGCAATAGAAACGGTTCAACCAGATCAAGGTGTGTGCAATGGAGGGCATACAGTTATTCCGATAAAATGTTTGTGTTGAGCCAAGAGAACAGAAACGTTCTACATAAACAAGATGTGTGTAATACGCGGCAAACATCCAATTACATAGGTGGCTAATACACACATGACATTTCCACGCACCAAAGTAAACTATTACATGCATAATTAACTAGGATAAACGATCATCTGATTATCATCTACTTCTTGTGCTAGCTCGATGTTCCTTCTATGCTAAGTTTCCATTAATTGATGGCATTTTATGAACACGCCACCATTTCCCGCCATTTCCTCACCGGTTTCCCGCCACCCAGCGATATTGCGCATAAACCTAGGCGGGGCGCGACGCATGGAGGCAACAAGCGTAGCCTGTAGCACATCCACCTTTTCCAAGCATGCCAACCCACCAAAGCACCACCTCTGCCATCAACCTCGTCGACAAGGAAAATGAGCAGGCACCACGGCCCGTCGAGGCCGAGGCACTCCCGGCAACGCGATGGACAACGTTGTCGGAGTAATTAGCCACGGGTAGCCCCGTCGGCTCCCCATGGCGTTTCAAGACATCGGGGCTGGCTGCACCCCTCAAGAATCCAAGATCGAAGCACCGCCTTCTCACTGCCGGCTGGTCCACGCGGCCGGCTGTTAGAAGGTGGCAGGGCCTAGAAGGCGGCTCTGGAGCGGACCGACTCCTGGCGGGCGGCTTCTAGAGAGGCCGGCTCCCAGCAGGCGGCCCCAAGCGCTCTCAAAGTCTGCACCTTCATCAATACGACGAGACGGGGCATGGCTACAGCACGCCACCCCCTTAGCCTAGGGCCTAGTGTGGCCACAGTGCACCATATCACACGGGGATCCTCCATTCGGCGCAGCACTGTTGCCATGCTGACCCTGACGTCATCCCTGTCAGAGGGAGCCATGCTCCCATGACGGGTTGTACGGTACAGCCCGCAGACGGCGGGCCCCATTTGATAGCAAGAAGACCAGAAGGCGGCCGTGCCTGGCCAGCCGGCTCAGAGGAGCCGGCAGATGACCAGGCGGCCCTTCCCCCCTTGGGGATCCATGCGCCATCAACCAGAAGATACAGGTAGTGGCTACAGTGAACGCCCGCCAGGCGGCGACATTGTAGCCATGCCTCCCCCGACAAAGCACGCGTCATTAGCCGCATTGCTACAGTACCAAGCAGCCGGCACAACCCGCAAGCGGCGGGTACGGCCTGTCGGCCAAGTACCGGACAAGCGGCGGGCCCCACCAGCCAGCGGAGAAGCCGGCGGCCATGGGCACTGACGGCCTGGGCCCACGCCTGGCCGGATTACCATTGTACCCCTGAGGGGTAGGCCTATATAAACCCCCCAGAGCACCCATGCAAAGGGTTCAGCCTCTTGCACACACACACACACACCCATATAGAGAGAAGAAGCTAGGGCTAGACTTGCTCTACTTCTCCCTCTAGAGAAACAGCTCAAGGAGCAAGCTTGTAGCCACCACTGTTGCTTGAGTGATCATGCGGAGACCCCGCAGAGCAGGACTAGGGGTGTTATCTCCATGGAGAGCCCCGAACCTGGGTAAGATTCGCCGGCGTACATGTCTTTGCCTTATCCCGTTTCCTGGCACCGGCGACATCTTACTAGCCCCCACCATGATAAGCCATCCTTTGGCATATGTCACACCAAGCCCCCGACATTTGGCGCCCACCGTGGGGCTAGGTGCACCGTCATCCGAAGATCTATTCTGGACGGGAAGCCTCTTCCTCCCTGGTAAGCGAAGCCAGCCCGGCACGCCCGACGGCGTCAGCGCCGACGGCTGCCTGACGCAGAGCTCGCCTGTGAAGCACCTGGCCTCGCCGACCTAGTTGGCGAGATCCGCCTCTCCGATGAGCCCGCGCCAGGCGCGGGTGCAACCAGCACCGAGAGCTGCCTCGTCGACCTCCTCGGCAAGCTCGACGTCACCAATGAGCCCGCTTCCAACTTCGAGTCGATCGGCTCCACCGACCCGATGCATGTCGACTCCGACACGACATCTCTAGATGCCTTCCCCACCAACGTGGTGGTCTTCGACGACCCTCTCCCTCGCGCCGACAGCAGCGGCAGCATCGTCACGGAGGTGCTCGTCATCAGCCACGACGCAGCCTCTGGCGACGGCGCCCAAGACCCGCTCGAGGCAGAGCTACGAGACCTGTCTGCACCCATCGCAGATGATGCCAACGCCGAGACACTGGAGGCACGCCGCGTGCAGCTCGTCGAGAGCGCCGCGCATGTGCATCGATTACACCAGTCTCAACAAAGCCCGCCCCAAGGATCCATTTGCCTTGCCACGAATAGACCAAGTGATAGACTCCACAGCCGGATGCGAGCTGTTGAGTTTTTTGGATGCCTACTCAGGTTACCACCAGATCAAGCTGAACCCGATAGACCGCTTGAAGACCGCCTTCATCACACCATTTGGAGCCTTTTGCTACCTGACCATGACATTCGGCTTGAGGAATGCCGGTGCCACGTTCCAGCGTTGCATGCAGAAGTGTCTCCTCAATCAACTCGGCAGAAATGCCCACGTCTATGTAGACGACATTGTGGTGAAGACGGAGAAGCGCAACACACTCTTGGAAGACCCCAAGGAAACTTTTGAAAATCTGCCCCGGTTTCAGATCAAGCTCAACCTAGAGAAGTGCATATTCAGAGTACCAGCCGGCCAGCTCCTTGGCTTCCTGGTCTCAGAACGCGGCATCGAGTGCAACCCTGTGAAGATCAAGGCCATCAAGAGGATGTAGAGGCCCACCCGACTGCGTGACGTCCAAAAGTTCACCGGCTGCTTGGCATCCATCAGCCGGTTCCTTAGTCAACTAGGCGAGAAGGCCCTTCCCATGTACCAGCTCATGAAGAAGACCACTCATTTCGAGTGGAATGACAAGACGGATGAAGCTTTTCTCTAGCTGAAAAAGATGTTGACCACGGCGCCTGTCCTGGCGGCTCCGGCTTCTAAAGAGCCCATGTACCTCTACATTGCCGCCACCAGCCGGGTGGTCAGCACAGTCATAGTAGTGGAGCGCCCAGAGGACGACAAGGCACAGCCGGTCCAGAGGCCTGTGTACTATTTGAGTGAGGTGTTGTCAACCTCAAAGCAGAACTACCCCTATTACCAGAAGAGGTGCTACGGCGTGCACTTTGCCGCCAAGAAGTTGAAGCCGTACTTTCAAGAGCACCCAATCACGGTTGTCTACACCGCACCACTTGCGGAGATCATTGGCAACAGAGATGCATCTGGCCGGGTGGCCAAGTGGGCCATCGACTTGGCCCCTACACCATCTTCTACTAGCCCCGCACCGCCATCAAGTCCCAAGCACCGGCTGACTTCCTCGTCGACTGGGCCGAGACCCAGTACCTACCGCTAGCTCCGGACTCCACTCATTGGCGGAAGCACTTTGATGGCTCAAAGATGCGCACCGGCTTGGGAGCCGGCATAGTCCTCACCTCTCCCAAAGGCGACAAGCTCAAGTACACATTGCAAATCCACTTTGCCGCCTCCAACAATGTGGCCGAGTACGAAGCACTAATACACGGCCTCCAGTTGACCAAAGAGATCGGCATCCGCCGGATCCTGTGCTACGACGACTCCGACTTGGTGGTCGAGCAGTCTTCCGGTGACTGGGACGCCAAGGATGTAAATATGGCAAGCTACCGCTTCCTTGTCCAGCAACTCAGTGGATACTTTGATGGATGCGAGTTCCTTCACGTGCCAAGAGCCGACAATGAGCAAGCAGATGCCCTGGCACGGATCGGCTCCACCCGGCAAGCAGTACCAGCCAGTGTCTCCCTTCAACGCCTCCTCAAGCCGTCGATCAAGCCTTCTCCAGAATCTGAGTCCATCTTCGTGCCGGCTCCTCCTGAAGCAGTCGGATCCGACACGAGGGCTGCGGCAACCGGATCGGGGACTTCAGCAGGCGGCGCAGGGACTGTGGCAGTCGCACCCAGCCCGGGGACTTCTCAACCCGGCCCGGGGACAGCGGCTGTCGGCCCGGGGACTTCACCAAGCGGCTTGGGGACTGCAGCACTCGCACCCAGCCTGGGGACTCCGCCACCCGGCCCGGGGGCTGCAGCAGTCGGCCTAGGGACTTCGGAGACACATCAAGTGGCAATCAATTCCAACCCGCCGCCTCCCAACCCAACCGCCCTTGTACAAGTGACCGTAGTGGCGATAGAATAAATTCAAGCACCATCATGGGCGGAGCCCATCCTCAAGTTTCTAGTGAGTAGAGAGCTGCCGGATGATGAGATCTCGGCTCGGCAGGTGCAGCGCCGAGCAGGAGCTTACACGATAGTAAATCGAGAACTCATTAGACGCAGTGTGACTGGAGTCTTCCAGCGTTGCGTAGAAGCAGAGATAGGCCAAGCAATCCTCAAAGATATCCACCAAGGTGAGTGCGGCCTCCACACGGCCTCTAGATCGCTCGTGGCCAAAGCCTTTCGCCATGGTTTCTTCTGGCCGAGTGCCTTGGAAGATGCAAAGGAGCTAGTCAGGCATTGTAAGGGGTGTCAAAAGTTCAGTTCCCAGCAACACCTACCGGCTTCTGCGCTTAAAACCATCCCCCTGGCACGGCCCTTTGCCGTCTGGGGGTTGGATATGGTGGGACCATTCAAGACAACACGCAGCGGCATGACCCATCTGCTCGTCGCCGTGGACAAGTTCACCAAATGGATTGAAGCAAAGCCAATCAAGAAGTTCAATGGGCCGACTGCTGTGACTTTCATCGCGGACATCACCACTCGGTACAGAGTACCGCACAGCATCATCACCGACAATGGCACGAATTTTGCCAAAGGAGCCTTGGCTCATTTCTGCGCGACGCAGGGCATCCGACTGGACTTAGCGTCCGTTTCCCATCCGCAGTCAAACGGCCAAGTTGAGCGAGCAAACGACCATATCCTCTCCGGCAACAAGCCCCGACTGATCGAGCCTCTGGAGCGGTCGGCCGGCTGCTGGATCGACGAGCTGCCAGCCGTCCTTTGGAGCCTCCGCACCACTCCGAACAAGTCAACCGGATTCACTCCATTCTTCCTCGTGTACGGAACCGAGGCTGTCATCCCAACTGACATCGAGTCCGACTCACCTCGCGTCACCATGTACACCGAGGCGGAGGCGAAGGAAGCGCGAGAAGACGGCGTAGATCTGCTAGAAGAAAGCCGGCTGTTGGCACTCAGTCGGTTCGCCATCTACCAGCAGAGTCTGCGCCGCTACCACAGCCAGAAGGTCAGGCCACGATCCTTCCAAGAGGGAGACCTTGTGCTCCGGCTGATCCAGCGAACAGCCGGCAAGCACAAGCTCTCGGCACCTTGGGAAGGCCCCTTCATCATCAGCAAGGCGTTGGGCAACGATTCCTACTACCTCATCGACGCACAGAAGCCGAGAGCATGCAAGAGAGACGATTCAGGCAAGGAGTCGGAGCGCCCATGGAACGCCAATCTCCTCCGAAGATTTTACAGTTGAATGTCGTATGTACCACGCTATCTTTTGTATTAAGCGCAAAGACATCGGGTCCCTCGAGGAGCACTCGGGGACTACCCTCTTTATTTATATGATAATTTCTATGCCTATGAATGTCCTATTTCATTATTATGCCTTGCACTGGGTTCGACCAGTCGGCCCGGGGGCTTGCCGCCTTGTACTATGCCAATGCTACCTACAGTCGGACAAGTAGTGTGCTGGCACCTAAGCCCTCTCTTGTCACAAGCCGCAGCTCGCAGAGCGGCTGTTCGGCCGACAAGAGACGAAGGCAGCAAACGGCGCCTACACGAAAAATGGCTAAGGACTAAAGCATTTGCATAAGCCAAGTCGGCTCCTCCCCCACCGACCGGCTGCTGAGCAGCCGGCCAGCCGGTTTCTACCTTAAATTACTACACTCTACCAAACGGCTAAAGTACTTGCCCTTCCCAAACGGCCAAGTACTTGACCCAGCCACAAACCATAGAGTGGCTGTCTGGCTGGCAAGACGGCGGCCAAGGGAAGGCGGCAAAGGAAAATAGCTAAAAGAGTAGAGAAGTAAGACAAGTTGGAAATCGGCAAAAGATCGCTTTTTACAGCCAAACGGCCCTTGACCAGCATTCAACAGAGTTTGAATACACCCCCAGCGGGTGGAATTGCGCGAACTTAACAAATTTTGTTTGAGATTTACAAAACAGGGAAAGAAAGATAACTTGGCCGCCTAGGTCAGAGGAGCAGCAGCCGGATCGGAGGGGTCGGCGGAGGTAGAGGCTCCGGGTGGTGGAGCGGCTGCCTGGTGGGTCTCGGCCTGACCGCGTCGGTAGCAGTCGGCTCCCCGGCGCTGCGATCGTTGGTCGACACTTGGTCAGGCTGAGGCTGGCTGTCGTCTTCACCGTCCGACGCATCGCCTTCATCGTCCTCATCCTCGTCCTCACCTTCCTCCTCCTCGCCTTCATCACTGGAGGCGATCTCCTCCATGGAGTCCTCGCCGCCCTCTGGGTTCAGCCCGAACCAGTTGGGTGGCAGCTCGGCGCCAGCATCGTCCAGCTCAGGGAGGAAGACGCTCGTGTCCGCGTACTCGGCGATCACCGCTGTACGATGACGAAGCTGAGGTGCCACCGCCTCCAGCTCAGCGCCGGCTTCGGCGCGAAGAGTGACGAGCTGGTCCAAGCTCAGCCTAGGGTACCACCCCTTGACAAACTCCAAAGCTCGGCGCGCACCCGCCCGAGCGGAGGAGCCCTTCCACGCCTCGATGTGGCCGATGGCTACCTCCAACCAGTCGGAGGTCTGGCTGGCGGTGCACAGGATAGGAGTGCCCGGCCAGAGGGTAGAGACGACTTGAGCCCCAGCACGCTGAAGACGGCAGAAAGCCCGATGCGCCGGCTGGAGACGTGCTTCGATGGCGACCATCTGTTCGGCAAGAGTTCGAGGAGCGTTGGGCGCAATCGTCGCGCCAGCCTGCCTCCGCTCATCGCGAAGGGCCTCGACGGTCTGAGTGGCGGCAACAGAGTAGCCGGGGAAATACTCTGTTCAAAGAAAGAAGAAAAAAATAAGAAGTCAGAGGCCGACGTACAGGATGAGCCAGCAGGCAGAACAAGAAAAGAGCAACCTACCATCTAGCAGATCCTCAATCTGGCCATAGCCGGCCTCCAGGGCTTTTTCAGTATCGACCCAGGCCGAGCGCTGAGTCTCGAACTCGGCCTGGAGGGCCTCCTCCGCATCCTTGAGCTTCTGTAGCTCCCTCTTATGGCTGTCCGCCTGGTCAGCCAGCTGCTTGGCCAGGCGGTCGCGCTCCTGCTCCGCCTTGAGGCACGCCGCCTCCTTGGTGCGCAGCGTGGTCTGAGCCTCGCCGAGCTGCTGCCGCAACGTGGCATTGACGCCTGCAAAGACAAGAAGAAAAGACAGTCAATAATCAACAAAGACAAATAGACGCCGGAAAGATCCGGCCCGACTGCTCAGCAGTCGAGCCGAATCTCGGGGACTACACCCCGCGAGTGCGCTGACGCACCCCCGCGATGGATTGAGCAATTCAACAAATAAGCAAGAAAAGGTGGTTGCTGGAAGATCCGGCCCGACTTCTCAGCAGTCGGCCGAATCGGGGACTACACCCAGCGGGTGCGCTGCCGCGCCCCCGCGAGAAGAAAGAGGATGGAGTGCTTACTCTGGCTCTCAACCAGGTCTGCGGTCTGCTTGTCCAGCTCCTTGATCTGGGTGTTGAAGGTGGCCGCGCGGACATTGTGGTCGTCCTGCAATGGAGCAACAGAAAGAAAAGTGAGTCACAGCTCAGAACCCGCTATGAAGTTCCAGACCGCCTGCTCAGCAGCCGGCCCGGAACTCAGGGACTACACCCAGTGGGCGCGCTGACGCGCCCCCACCGAGGGTTCTAAAAGCAAGAAGCAAATGCGTACCCGGACGGCGGCACGCGTCTTCACGAACGCCTTCATGCATTTCTGAAGGGCGGCGGCTTCAACCCTGAAGTCGGCTTGGACGTCCTGCGCCGCCTTGATCACGGTGCTCGTTCCGCCCCCGTGCACCCATTCCATCGGTGCGATGTTGGTGGCCTCGGCGTTAGGATCCGACAAGCTCGAGGCTCCAATCTCTTGGGGCCGCGGAGCCGAGGTCGCCTTCGCCGCGCGCCGGCGTGTTGGGGTACGAACGCCGACAGGCTCCCCCACCACCAGCTCGCCACCGCCTTGAGGCGACGGCGGCGCGTTAGGACGACTGCCCTGGACCTCGGTAGACGGCGCTTGCTGGGGCGCCTGCGGCCGTGGGATGATGGTGTCTCCCCCCTCCCTCTACATGACCGGCTGGTCATGGCCGGCTCCTTCGGTCGGCGCCCAAACCCCTGTCGCTGGCGGCATGGAGCGCAGCGGAATGATCAGCAGCGGAGCCTGGCCACTTATGGCCGCTCCCACTTGCACCCCGACGGCCGCGTCCGCCTGGGCCTGGGCCGCCTTCTCCGCCTGGGCCTTCGCCGAGGCATCGGCCAGGGCCCTAGCCGCTGCGTCCGCCTCCTCCTGCGCCGCCCTGGCCACATCCGCCTTCGCCTGCTCCGCCCTCTCCTTCTCCTCGCGCGCTTCCCGCGCGTTCCGCTCCGTCGCCGCCTGGAGCTTGGCGCCGGGTCCACATCGCGGGTGTTCGTGGATCCCTCTGGCCCTCTGACGATGGAGGCAGAGGTTGACCGCTCAAGAGAGAGCGGGGCTCTGCTCATGCAAGATAAAAAAAGAATCAGAAGAAGCTTGCAAAAGAAGTGCAAGAAAGACAGAAGGCGAATGTAGAAAAGAATAAGTACTCACGCATGCACCGTTGGCGGCTGCATGGGAGCCCGCTGGAATCGGGCTGCCTTCGCGGCAGCCTCTTCCCGCCTGGTCGCGGCAGCCGAGGCCTTTGGTTTCTTTGGCCGGCCGCCGTGCAGTTGCGTGCCGGCTCGGCCCTTCGGCGCGCCGCCTGGTGCGTATGGCGCCGCTGAGGGGCTCGCCTTCGCCCTGTTGCCGGCCGGTTGGCGGTGCCACCCGGCCTCCTCTTCGTCGTCATCCGACCACGCCTCGAGGCCGCCTCCTCCACCGGAGCCGCCTGCCCCATCGCCACCACCTGTGGCGTCGTCTTCAAGGGCGGCCACCCCCAAGTCGGGGTCGTCCGCATCACTCACAGCCCGGTCCAGCAGGAAGACCTGGCCCTGCGCCAGAGCGTCGGCCGACTGCTCGGCCGGAAGGAGCTGTGATGTGTCCGCTGGTTAGTCGACAAGCCAGAACTCGGCAGAAGAATTGAAGACCAAAAAAGAGAGAAGAATCGGGAACTTACGGTAGGAGGCGGATTGGAGCGGGAGTATGGCGGCTTGCCGAACCGCCAGTCCGTCATGAGCTTGAGGTTCGCGATCTCGTTCACCATATGGGCCACCTCCGCGACCGGCATCTCGCGGGTGGACAGCCGGCATGGGTCCCGGTGCCCACTCATCTGACAAATCATGTGAGGCCGGCCCTAGAGGGGGAGAACCCGGCGCGTCACAAAGGCCGTCAGCAAGTCGGACGCCTGAAGGCCCTCCAGATCCGTCATCTCCTCGAGCCTGGCGACGGCGGTGGTGGCCGCGGCCGACAGGTGCTTCGGCTTGTACGTCCAGCTGGAGCGCGGCTCAGTTGGCGGGCCGGCTTCGTAGGGCGGCGGGTTGATGAAGTCCACCGCCGGGTCGACGTTCTTCACGTAGAAGTATGACTTCTACCACAACTTGACAGACTGGATCAGAGTGATGGGCGGAAAGCGGTTGCCGGCTCCTGGGCGCCGCACCGCGACGAAGGCGCCGCACTTGGCCGCCTCGTCCTTGGCGGCGACGCCGAGCTTGGTGTAGAAGCACTCCCTCCACAGCTCAAGTGTGGGGAGAATCCTGAGGTAGACTTCGCACATCGTGACGACGGCCGATAGCAGTACCACCGTGTTAGGCGTGAGGTGGTGCGGCTGGAGGTTGTAGGACTGGAGGAAAGAGCGAAGAAAGCCGCTGATTTGCAAGCCGAAGCCGCGGAGGAAGTGCGTCCGAAACACGACGCGCTCGCCTTCCCTCGGCGCCGGCATGATTTCTTTCACCGACGGGACGCGCATCTCAACGTGGCTCGCGCTGGGCAGCCGCCTCGTGTCGCGCAACAAGTCAAGGTGGTTCTGCTGGACGTTGGAGCCGTCCCAGGCGCCGGATTTTGCCTTGTCGCACGCCATGGGTGCTAGGAGCTCGATGGAGGCGCGACGCGGCGGAGGAGGAATGAATCCGCGATGGCGGAGCAGCAGCGCCGCGGGGAGAAAAGCTTGACTGTGGAGAACCGCGGCAGAGCTCCGGCAAGATTGCGGGAGTGCGGTGGCGGCGGAGAAGAAGAAGAAGAAGAGCAAGGTGAAGGGAGAGATGGGCGCGCGTGCTAGTGCCGCCCCCTCCTCTCCCTATTTGTAGCCCCGGGCTGCGAAGCTGAGGGGGCGGGGCGTGGGGGTTCGTGGATTAACTACGCCCGCAACCCCACGTCCCCGCACTAACCGCGCAGTAAAAGGCATGGGGTAAATGCACGCCGGAAGCGCAACCGTCCGCCTCGGCTACAGCGGATACGCGCACGGCCGAGGCTCGGTAGTGGTGGGCCCTGGCCTGCGGCCACGTCCCATCGCGCGCGTGGGCTGGCAGGACGCCTGGCCTTCTGGCGCCACGTGGCGCGCGAATAGCTGGCGGCTAGCCTAGGGCTGGGCTAACGCTTCGCTCGGTTCCCGCCTCGATACTTCAAAAACCACCAGGCAGCCGCCAGGTCGTGCCCGACTTCTGGCAGTCAGATCTCCAGAAGACGGATGAAACAAGATCAACAGAGCACTCATAGTAGGAAGCGGCTAAGGCCCCATGCCTCTTTCAGCCGCGGCGCCCCACCAGCTTCGGGGACTACTATCAGAGTAATTAGCCACGGGTAGCCCCGTCGGCTCCCCATGGCATTTCAAGACATCGGGGCTGGCTGCGCCCCTCAAGAATCCAAGATCGAAGCGCCGACTTCTCACTCCGGCTGGTCCACATGACCGGCTGTTAGAAGACGGCAGGGCCCAGAAGGCGGCTCTGGAGCGGACCGACTCCTGGCGGGCAGCTTCTGGAGAGGCCGTCTCCCAGAAGGCGGTCCTATGCGCTCTCAAAGTCTCCACCTTCATCAATACGATGAGACGGGGCATGGCTACAGCACGCCACCCCCTAGCCTAGGGCCTAGCGTGGCCATAGTGCGCCATATCACACGGGGATCCTCCGTTCGGCACAGCACTGTTGCCACGCTGACCCTGACGTCATCCCTGTCAGAGGGAACCATGCTCCCACGACGGGTTCTCGGTACGGCCCACAGACGGCGGGCCCCATTTGATAGCAAGAAGACCAGAAGGCGGCCGTGCCTGGCTAGCTGGCTCAAAGGAGCCGGCAGATGACCAGGCGGCCCTTCCCCCTTGGGGATCCGTGCGCCATCAACCAGAAGATACGGGGAGTGGCTACAGTGAACGCCAGCCAGGCGGCGGCACTGTAGCCATGCCTCCCCTGACAAAGCACGCGTCATTAGCCGCATCGCTACAGTACCAAGCAGCGGGCACAACCCGCAAGCGGCGGCTACGGCCTGTTGGCCAAGTACCGGACAGGCGGCGGGCCCCACCAGCCAGCGGAGAAGCCGGCGGCCAGGGACACTGACGGCCTGGGCCCACGCCCGGTCGTATTACCATTGTACCCCTGAGGGGTAGGCCTATATAAACCCCCCAGAGCACCCATGCAAAGGGTTCGGCCTCTTGCACACACACACACACCCATATAGAGAGAAGAAGCTAGGGATAGACTTGCTCTACTTCTCCCTCTAGAGAAACAGCTCAAGGAGCAAGCTTGTAGCCACCACTATTGCTTGAGTGATCATGCGGAGACCCCGCAGAGCAGGACTAGGGGTGCTATCTCCATGTAGAGCCCCGAACCTGGGTAAGATTCGCCTGCGTGCATGTCTTCGCCTTATCCCGTTTCCTGGCACCGGCGACGTCTTACTAGCCCCCACCATGATAAGCCATGCTGTGGCATATGTCGCACCAAACCCCCGACAAACATCGTGATGCGCGTCATCACCAAGGTTGAGCAGACCCTTGGCGCATGGCGCTTCAGTGCCACGGATCAAGATAGGCATGTCAGCGCCGACAGGCTGCAGCTCGCCGCACAACATGATTGATGGCGCGTCCGCGCCGATAGGCTGCGGTTCGCCGCACGGCGAGACCGTTGGAGCGCCGCAGAGTGAGAGGCGCGGCGCGCTGCACAGCAAGAGCGGATCCATCGGTGCTTGCCTGCTGTCGACACGGTGTCACAGCTGGGTACACGTCCCGTCAGTACCCCCATTCCTCGCCAGGAGTGGGCAGAGGCCCTCTGCGCCATACATGCACCAGAGGCCGGCCGCGCCGTACTTGCACCAGATGCCCGCTGCGCCGTTCGCATTGGTCGCGCCGTTCGCCTTGTCCGCGGCCCGCTCGATGCCAACGCACTGGTCGGTAGGCTCGACCGCCTCCTTGGCCCAGGTGTCCACCTGGGCGTAGTAGAGGAACATGGCCATCGCATCCTCGAGCTGGTGATCTCCGATGAAATAACCAACTTGGAGCTCGAGATCGCGCTCCTGATGTACCGCGAGCGTGTCGACCGCTTGGACGAACGCCTGCACGAGTTCAGGTAGAGCCAAGAGCTACCGTAGGCAAGGGTTGCTGGTCATGGTCTCATGGACACGTTTTATTTTGTTGAGTCGTTTCGACGTGGATAGCTATGTATTCACAGCAATCATAATATTGCTCTGTTTATTGCTCTGTTTCAATGCGTGTACTCTGTTTTCCGTTCTGTTATGTTCTGTTTCAATGTGTGTATATACGCTTTCTATTCTGTATATGTGGATACAGCTAGATTCAAATTAGTATACAAAAACAGATAGAAAATGAAATTCATAATATATATTGTTCATTAGTTCATCACAGAATATATATATAATCTCATCACATATACATGATGATACTTAACTACTAGGTACAATGCATAAATTGAAAACGAACAATACTAAAACTAATAATCCCTCCTTATGCGTGGCGTCTTCCCAGCACGGAGGCAGTACTCCGCCTCCTCCGCCTCGCAGCGCTTGACGTACCGATCTGCCTCTTGCTGGCGGACGAGCGCGGATGATCTTGCCATTTCGTTGGGCGCCCACCACTACAAAAAAAAGACACGTCCGTGACATTTTGGGCCGAATGAATTTTTTTCTGTCACGCTTATGACACTTCTATGACGATAATTGTGACAAAACCCGGTATCATCATAGATGTGGTGGGCTCCTACTTCTATGACAAAAAATCATGACAGAAAATGGGTTTTTCGTCCTCGGCGGGCCGGAGACACAGCTGCATGACATTCTTTGGGACGTCCATGACGGAAAAAACTGTGGTAGAAGCGAGGGCGAGGAAAGTATCGGGGGAGTTCCCGATTACGGTGGGTGGTCGGGGGCCGAGCGATGCACGTTTCTCTCGTACGTACGCGCGTGTGTGCGAGGCGTTGCGCTCTAACTGAACCCGAGCGAGGCGTTGGGCTCTAACTGAACCCGAGCGATTGCACTGCAGGCTACGCGTTACTGAACCCGAGCGATTGATCGATCCCTTGTTGTTAACTGAACCCGAGTGATTCCTTCGCTACTTCTGCTAACTGAAGCCGATCGATGCTGCCTCTGGATGAACAGTGAGCGTTGTTGGGGGGGTTGGATGAACAGTTCCCGGTGGGGGTTGGATCAGGACCCCGTGGTAGTAGAGGCCGTTCCCGCTGGATGAACAGGACCCCGATCGAGCCGGTTGGGGGTGGATGAACAAGACCCCATGGAGGGCTGGATGAATAGGACGACCCCGTGGAGGGCTGGTTGAACAGTAGCCGGTGGAGGGCTGGATGAACAGTAGCCCGTGGAGGGGTGGTTGAACAGGACCCCGTGGAGAGGGCTAGTTGAACCGTAGCCGGTGGAGGAGCGTGCGGTGGAGGCTGGATGAACAGGAGCCCGTGGATGAACAGTCGCAGGTGGAGGCTGGAGGAGGTCGACGGTGGATGAACAGAAGCCCGTGGAGGCTGGAGGAGGTCGACGGTGGAGATGAACAGTGTCCCGTGGAGACCCGTTTTGCGGTACGCCACACCCCTCCCGATGAACAGTACCCCGTTTCGACCGTAGAGCTCCAACACAAGTCCGTTTCCTCCGTTTTGCGGTACACCACATCCCTCCCGATCAACAGGACCTCGTTTCTACCATATGAGGTTTGTTTCCTCCGTTTTGCGGTACGCCAAACCACTCCCGATGAACAGGATCCCGTTTCGACCGTGGCCGGTCAAACACAAGGCCGTTTCCTCCGTTCTGCAGTACGCCAGGCCTCATTTCCATCGACTGTTCCGTCCAAGCCGGCTGGCTCCCGATGAATAGCACTCGTTCCGTTGCCTCCTGATGAACACGACGCATTCCGTTGCCTCCCCATGAACACGACGACGATGCAGTTTCTCCGTTCCGACCCAGCCATGTACACGAGCCCTGGCCATACGTAAGCGCGAGTAGGCGTTCGAGACCCCGCCCGTATGTACGTACGTGGCCGTATTTACTTTCTTGCACCCTGGCCGTTGTACGTACGTGTACATGCTACGTGCGCGCCTCTACTACGACACGTGCCCTTCCTTACTCGGCCACGGTTCATCGCTGTAGCCTGCAGACAGACCGATCGTATGCACGTACACATTCGCGACCTGAATGACAACGCTACGTACGCTTCGACCAGGTGGGTCCCGACTGTCAGGCACTTCCTTGCGTGTGAAGATGTAGCTGGTGGGTCCCAGCAGTCAGGGGGGCAAATCATTATTTTTTGCCCATAATATGGACGCACTTCCTTGCGTGCGAAGATGTAGCTGGTGGGTCCCAGCAGTCAGGGCGGAAACGTTTTTTTTTTATGAAATACGGTGGCCCGTCCGATGGGTCCCTGCTGTCAGGTGGAGGAATAATTATTTTGCGCGTAATAGGGAGGCACTTCCTTGCTGCGGCCGTGGACCCAGCTATCAGCCTCTCCACGTATAGTACTCTTCCGATGGAAGTCGTTCCTTGACCACATTGACCACGCCGCACCGAGAGCACCAGGGCGGTGGACGACGCGGAGCCGGGGAAGACGCGGCAGTGGCACGCGGAGGGGAGTACGTGGGTTTACTGCTTCGGCTGCGGTGTGAGGCTGCCGTCGCCGCAGAATAACAGGAGGTGTGGGTGAGTATAGAGGGATGGCATGGCCAGCGGAGGCAGCACAGCCGGACACGGGAGGTAGGAGCAGGCGGCACGGCCGACGCTTGTTTGGGCGGCTGGAGCAAGAAGACCAGAGGTTGAAGAGGCACCACGGCCGTTGGATGGACATCGTACGGTCACTGGATCTAGAATCGTTCATATTGACTAAGTTGACAAAGCCCTCCATCCGCGTCAACTTAGTAGGCCCACAAGTCAGCCTCCCACTACGGTGGGTCCCAGATAGCAGGGGGAGTATTCATTTTTTGTGCGTAATAAGGAGGCACTTCCTTGCATGCGAAGATATAGCTGGTGGGTCCGAGCTATCAGCAGTAGTATTCATTCTTTTTGGCGTAATAAGGAGGTACTTGCTTGCGTGCGGCCATGGACCATGCGGGTCCCAACTGTCAGCCTCTCCATGTACATCCCTCTTCTGATGTTGTCGTTTGTTGACAATGTTGACCATGCCGTGCCGAGAACACCAGCGCGATGGATGACTCCAAGACCTGGGAAGGGAATGACCCGGAGGAGGCGAAGCCACAGCAGTGGAGGGATGTGGGTGAGTAGAGGGATGGCCTGGCCAGCGGTGGGAGTAGTAGGGGGTGGTGAGGCCTGCGCGGCAGCACAGCCGGCCACGGGAGGCGGGAGCAGGCGGTCCCGCCGGCGCTGGATTTGGCGGCTGGAGCAAGAAGATCAGAGATTGAAGAAACACGACGGTCGTTGGATTGACATCCAACGGTTACGTCTACTAGAATCGTTTGTTGTTGTATATAATAAGTAAAAAAATCTTGCATCCGCGTCAACTTAATAGGCCCACAAGTCAGACCATTCCCTATTTTTTAGTAATTTATATATAGCTCATTGCCCCTTCTTATGCAATTTATTGCAGTCCGTTTTTTTTGTTGGCCAGGGCCAGGGTTAAAAATTTAAATGAAATTTCGCATATTTCTGTGGGTTCCAAACTATTTTTAATAATGAAATGTCGAGCCAGATTTAAAGTACTTTGAAGATATATTTAAATTAGGTTAAAGCCCAGTGAAATTGGAATCTCAAAATGTGAAAAAATTCAGAAATTATAAAGTAATTGCCAATTTGTCATCTGTTTTTTATATTTACAGCCCATTTCATATTACTTTCGAGATTTGCACGCGTCTTGAAAGAGTTGCAGCCCATCAGGGCATAGAAAAATAAGTAGGCCTGGATTGGGTATTCTTCAGAAAAAATAAACTGGGCTCATTTTCACACAAAAAAATAGCTGGGATGGTCATGTGGTGAACATAAAATATAAGCCTGGCTAGACGGGGCACAACCCAGTTGAAACCCTGCTCTGTCTCAACAATAACAAAAAAGATACTGTTCGAGCAGCTATATCCCAGGTGTCAGCCAATCTTGTGTTGTTCTCTTGTCTATTGACTATATACGCTGACAAAGACTCTTCCCCCCACCCCGGCCCTCGCGTCGCCCCTAGGGCGATTAGGGGGCGACTAGGGTTAGCCCCCGCCGCCACCCCCTCCCCCCGCTCCCCCCTCGCCGCCACCGGAGATGACCCACGGGCAAGCCCTCGCGGGCGCCGGGGAAGGTGGCGGCGGGGTCTTCGGTGCTCCTCTTCGCGGAGGCCCTCGGATCCAGCGGCGGCGGCCCCTGCTGGCGTGGCAGCGCCGTCGAGCGACCGGCGGCGTGCACAGGTGGACGGCTGGCCTGAGGGCTCGGCCGTAAGGACGACGATCCGCAGATAGTGGTCGAGCGCGGCGCGGAGCTTCCCGTGCCAGATCTGAAGGTATTGCCCCCTCCCCTCCATGCTTCCCCTCCCAGTCCCCAGTTCGGCTGTGGATCTTGCCGGATCCACCTCCGGTGTGTTCTGGTGGAGCAGATCGGGGTCCGAGGAAAACCTTAGCCGCCTTGGCTGGCCGGCAGCGGCGACGCCGCCTTTTGGCGCCGCTTTCCTCCTTGGGGGCGCTGCTGAGGACACCATCTCTCCACTCCGACCCATGTCGGGGTGAAAGCCCAAGATCCGATGCGGATCGGGCGTCGGCGGCGCCCCATGCACCGTAACCTTCCTGGAGGCGGCGCCAGGGACATTGGGTTCGGATGGGGGGGTCTGCAGGTGCGGGGTGGGGGTGTGCTGCCTCCCTTTCGGTGTTCGATGACTTGAAGCAATCTTCTCCAACTAGTCGGGCGTATTCTGGTGGCGGTGCAATCGGCAAACACTGCCCAAATTGAGGTGGTCGCCCGGTGGTGACCTAGCGAAGCGAGGACGACATTTTCCAGCTCTCGGGTGAGCTTTCTCTGAATCCCGACGGGACGGCGCCACGAGCCATGGCGAGGGGGTAGGGACCCCCTTCGGTGCCAGAGAAGGAAGATGTTTGTTTCCCTCCCCGAAGTGCTTCTCGAGCAAGGTCCTTCCTTGACGGTCGGTGTGGTCTGCTATGTTTGTTTAGGCCTGCTTCTTTGATCCTAGTGTGGAGTGTGTTGCCTCTTGCAAGTTGTTGTGGCAGCTTGTTCTCGGCTAGATAGGATTTGCTTTCCAGTTTCGTCCCCATTGTATCAGTTTCTGTCGCGTGTAAGTTGGGTTGTAACCTCGGCCGGTTGTTGGCTTCATCGAGGTTGTAATCCAGAGTTTGTAATCCTGGCCGGTTGATGACTTTGTTAATTCAAAGCCGGGCTCTTTGCGAGCCTTCGTTTCAAAAAAAATATACGCTGACAATGTCGTGGGTCCCAGATGTCAGGAAACCACTAGTAGGAAGCATTTTTTTTGCATACGCTGACAATGGAGTATATATAACAAAAAATGAGGAACTTCCTTGCGTCTAGCCATGGACATGGTGGGCCCCTACTGTCATCCTCTCCACGTACAGTCCTCTGTCGATTCCTCTTGTTTGTTGACCATGTTGACAACACGAGACAACTTAATGTTTATTTGCTAATTAATAGCATAACATGCAATGAACTGACCACTGCATGTCGTGTTTGGTAGTCTCAAGTCATTAAAAACATACACGTACCACATGTTTTATTGGTTGATTATTTTATTTATGTCAAGAAACAAGAAACGAGGTGCGAGTTAATGCACCGCGCCCAAGTATTTTGAGATTATTTAGTTTTCGTAAGGTGACTTATATCTTGTAAAGATTTGAGTTTATCCCACGAAGTTACCAGTACCATTATTCTCACATGCATGAAGAATAAATGTTCTCATTGGCTTACTGATAGTCAAAAGCTCGACGTTTAGGAACTTAATGGTTAGATTTTGCAAATCCTGGCCCACTACTTACGAAACTAGCATCTGGGACATTTGCAATGCACACCTCTTAACTGCAATAGAATATTTAATCATCCTTTAAATATACAAATATAAGTTAATATTTAATCAGATTTAAACTTTAGAAATTGACATAACAAACAATATAATGCAGGCATCTATAAGAAAATTATGTATATATTTCACAATACTACAAGCGCTATGATTTTGAATCTTGGAACACATAAATTGGAAAAGTAATATGTAATTATGTAGCAGTACGGTTTTGCTTGGCATGGTCAATCCAAGCCAAAATCCGAAATTTCCAGGCAAGATTGTGTTATTATAGTGTTTCCAGTTAGTTTAGGAGTGTGTACATGCAATCCGACGAGGCTTACAACACATTAAAGAATAGTGACTTAAAATTGTCGTTTACTATCTCATTTTAAATAGTTGCAATCCTAGCCGCCGCAGGCAGCCCAACCCCGCCACCCCTTTCCCCCTGCCGCCGGTAAGCACCGCCGGACAAAGCACGCAAGGCGTCGGTGGCGACGAGCCTTTTTCTTCCCTCGAGCCTGGAGCAGGAGTTGTGCAGGGCTACTCATCTGGGTCGAGGAGGCGCCCGACGGCGCAGATGCAGGGCGCGTGCGCAGCGCGGTGCGGCCTTGTGCATGTTGTGCATGCTGGAGGCAGGGCGGCGTGGTCTTGCTCACTGTGGCTGGACGGCGCGCGCGTGGAGTTTGGGCGCTGGGGCGGCGGCCCCAGGGGATCTCGACGGGGCTGTGCCTTCACGGCTGCGAGGGCAACGTGGGGCCGACCGTGGAATCCGATGGCGGCGCATCTGGGGCTCTCTCTGCCCATATCCATTTGCTGCGGGTGGTGGTGGCTTGCCCATATCCATTTGCTGCGGGTGGTGGTGGCTTGGGCGCCGGTCGGCGGCCTGGCCGATGGTGGATCTCTCCATCGGCGTGGTTGGGGAAGGCCGGACGTGCGGGAGCATGGTGGGTCTGGGCATGGCCCAGATCTGGTCGGCCCTGTCTGGCGGCCGGCATGGTCGGGCGTGGCGGCGCGATGCGGTGGCCGAGGATCCGTCCCGTGCTTCGTCTCCTCCATGACGTCTGGCACGTCGGTGGTGGTGGTGGTGTCCGGTGGGCGCAATGGAGGTGGTGGCGTCCGGTGGGCGCGGTGGAGGTGGTGTTGTGGTTGCGGGATTGATATGGGCAGGGCTGTGTCGCCCTTTGCTTGATCTGGTTCATGTGGCGATGGTGGATACTGTGCTACAAGATGCGCTCTCATCCCGCTGGGGTGGTCAGCTTGTTCTAGAAGCTCCAATGGACTTTGAGATTCGTGGTCTGGGGTTGGGAGAAATCCCTGCTTCGGGGTTCCGAGGCTGATAACGGCGATGCCCACGGGCGCCATTCCCTCCTTGGAGGTGTTGTCTAGGCCCCGATCCGATTCCCTTGGTCCGACCTCTGGACAGGGTGAAGGTGGCGTCACGGTGTTGTTTCCTCCTTGGAGGCATCGTCTTGTTGCTCGAGGAGTCCCGATGGTATTGCTCAAGTCGGTGTCAGCAACTGCTCTGGGCATGAGCCTCTAAGGCGCAATGAACAAAATCGCCGGCGCTCTCTTGCGACGCCTTCTCTAGGTCTGCCTAGGCTTGCCATCCACCCGCCGACTTCCTCTTGGCGCAAATGGGTGCGGGTACGTTGGTTTGTGTTGCCCTCGGATCTTGGTCATGTTGTAGCGGTCAACAGTGTTGGTTGTGACACGGCTTGATAGCACTGTCAATTGCCTCATTGATATAGGCTTGGGGTTGATCTAGGTGATGCATGTATCTAGTACGCGTGGGGTGTGTGGGTGCTAATCCCCATGATTAGGGTTGTAATGGTCGAAAGGCCTGATACCGGGCTTCTTTGCCACTTCTTCTCTAATGCAATGATACGCATGCTTATGCGTATTCTAGAAAAAAAATCAGAAAAGTAATATGTATGTAATTATGCAGCAGTATGGTTTTGCTTTATAAGGTCAATCCGGGCCGAAACCGAAATTTCCAGGCAAAATTGTTAGAGAAACATTATTATAGTATTTTCAGTTAATTTAGGAATGTGTACATGCAATCTGACTAGGCTTACAACACTTAAAAATGGCGACTTTTAAAATTGCCGTTTACTATCTCATTTTAAACACTTGCAACATGTTCTCCAATGTTTTTTTTGCGGTGTTGGTATGTTCTCCGATGTTCTTACACATACTACAACATGCCTTTGCAGATCTTCTGATGCTCAGGTTTAAATAGATGATAACATGGGACACGCTTTAGAATGTGCTGAGGATGGCATGGGGTTATGCTGTGATTAAGACAACTCATAACCCTTGTGGAAAACTGGTGCTAGTCAATCAGTCACTCACATCCGCCACCAGTGGCCAAGGTTCATAACAGGAATGCAAGAGGTTGAGCAGAAACTTCTCTCGTCGGTAGCCCCTGAGAGCTGGCAGGAAAATTTTGGATCGGACCGTGTCGCTCCGTCCCCAGGGGCGACACGGGCAGCGGCCCAACGTCCGGCGGCACCAGGAGCCTCCACTTACTCCTCCCCCTTGCCGTCGCCAGCGTCTCCCGCGGGCGAAGCTCGCGTGGAGCAGACGACGGCGGGTCTCTCCGCGCAGTGGACGCTGCGACTTGGGGAACGCGCGCGTCGGCAGGTGGCGGCCGGTGGCCTTGGTCTCCGGCGCGGTGGCGCTCCTGCGGCCTGGCGCGAGGTGCTCGCCAGTGGCAGGGGAGCCATGGCGGTTCGGCGGGGCGGCGGGCCCGATCTAGGCACGGCGAGCGTGGGTGCGGAAGGATGTGTGGCGGCGGCTTCGCAACGGCGGGCGTCACGCAGGCGCAGCCGACGCTAGCTGCAGCGGCGCTCGGGCGGCTGACGGATCTCGGATCAGTGTGTATGTGTGGTGCTCACGTGTTGTTCCAGTTCAGATCTGCAACTGTCTAAAACGGCGGATACCAGGGCGGCTGATCTAGTGGTGGCCTGCACGTCGGCGCGACGGCAGGTGGAGCGCGACTGACCATGGCGCAGCACGTGAGGGGTTCGGGACATATAGTGCCCAGATCTGACGGTCGCGGCAGCGGTTGTCGTTGTATCGCCATGACAGCGGCTAACGCAGCGGTGGGTGCTCGCTGTAGCGCCCGGAATTGGGGTGGCGGCCCCTCTTCTTCGACGGCGGCAGACTCCAGAGTCGTGTGAGTGACTCGTAGTCTGGATCTCGAGACGGTGACGGCCTTTCTGAGGCTGGCGGCGGTATGAGACGTCTTCTCCATCAACAGATCGGGTTCGATGCGGCTCGACATGTGACACTTGGACCTCTTCCAGGGAGGTCGAGCAATGCCAGTCGCCGGCAGGTGAAGCCACTGGTGGATGCGCCACTTGCGGATGTTAGGCACAATGTCTTATGCGAAGACATCAAGTCATGTCTGCTACCAGCTGGTGTTACACGGTGGCTCTGACGGAGGTGTTATGTTTAGCCTGTTGCTGTTGGATCGGAGGTGGCGCGACAATACCGGGAGGCATGCAGTATGGGACGTCTTTGTCTTCCGATGTCTTGTTCAGAGGTATCCAGCTATCGAGGCATCGGTAGTCAGATAAGGGATGATGGTACATACGACTTCAACAACGAGTTTATGCACTCCGGTGGAAACACAAGATCTCTGATCAAACTATGTCGACACGCGCATGCGTCGTGACCTTGCTGAAGGTGGTGGATTGAAGCTTCACTCCAGGGATGAGAATCTAGAGTTCAACCTGTGTTAGACTCGGCGTCATCTGGGCACATGCGGCGATTTCTTTTTGAAGGCGTAGTCTAGGAGTTGTATATTTTTCATTTCTGATGCCGTCTTGTAACCAGGGGCGGAGCCACAATTTGGGAGTGGGTGGGGGGGGGGGGGGGGGGGCAAGCAAAGTTCATAAACTAAAAAAGTTATGTGCGAAAAAAACATGTAAATATTTCCCTTTTCAATTTCTCCTGCAATTGCCAATAAAATCAAAATTATTAAAAAAATCATCAGAAGATAACCTAATTTCTAAATATTTCCCTTTTCAATTTAGATTATCTTGCAATTCTGAACAAGTCATCGTCCATTTGAATCGGGATGTCAACTTGCACATTAGCCCCGTTAACAATATATCATTAGGTTGGGAACTCAATACAACATGCTTAAAACTTAAACTAATCATTGTGATGTTTGACGGTGCTTTTCTTTCCATAACCCTTTTTCAGTTTTGCGAATACTTTTCATAACCACTTAGCAGATCAAACTATCAAAAGAAATTTCAAATGAACTACCGTTGCAAATCACCATTAAAATAAGTAAAACTGGATATAGAATTTCGACGCGCATAGATGAGGGTCGAGAAAGATTAGCAGACAGTATTAGTGATGCTAACCTTGATAGTTGACTGGGCCGCTGGAGAACTGGCGGGAGTAGTCTGCAAGATTGTTCATCGCGGAGCCAGTGCCGGTTGATTTTATTTTTTTTTGCGGGAAGTGCCGGTTGATTTAATCGGACTCAAATCTGATCATGGCCAGGGAGGGCAGGAGGCAGCCGCAGCCGCCAGGCGCTTCGCCTCAAATCACTTCAGGGGCTAATCATTTTTTTAGGGTATAAATAACGCCAGTGGCTACTAGTTTTCTTTTTTTTAGGGATCGCCAGGGACAACTAGTACTTTTTTTTAAGTGGCGGGGCAACTAGGAGAGGAGCGGACGTCGTGACCATATTGGGCTTTATTATGGGCCTTTACCCTTTCTGCAGATTTTTACTGTATGTTTGAGTTATTAAGGCTGGTCTATGTTATTATCTTGATAATGGGTAGTAACATATGAATGGTAACATGCAAGCCTTTATTAATTGATACATAGATTCATTTTACCTCGGGGTGTGTTTTGTTACATAAACATATTAGGCTGATTGTAATGGCAAGTATCATATACTAGTATCATGCATATGATACTAGTGTATGATAGTATCATATGTTAGTACTTCCTCCGTCTCGGTTTACAGGGCATACACGTTGTTCTAGGTTAAGAATTTAACTAGCTATATATGTATTATATGTGATGAAAAATATATATTTAGAAACTACATCCGCTTAAGAATCCAATGATATACTTTTTGTGACATATAACTCATGTTTAGTTAGTCAAATGGATGACCTAGAACTATGTACACGCCCTATAAACCGAGACGGAGGGAGTATCATAGATGACTTCATTTATTAGCATGCATGACACATAGTAGCACAACATTTAATATGATACGGTATCATGATATGATACTCAACCCTCTCTTTCTTCATTTAATTCTATGCCACCTCATCAAATTTGCCTAGTTGGCATGCATGATACTACCTATGATACTCCCATTACGACCAGCCTTATGTTACCACAAGCATCTCTCTCCTCATTAACTTCATGCCACATAAGCAAATTTGTCTTGGGATGTGTTATGTTACTACCTAAGTTACTCCCACTATGACTAACCTAAGGGGGGCCAAGTACGTCCATTAATCAAGTTCTATCGCTAAATACACCTAGGTATTACAGTAGGGGGGGGGGGGGGGGCAGGCCCTGGTCGCCCCTGGCTCCGCCACTGCTTGTAACATAGGGTTAGTGGCTATTTGGTGAAGTTACTGTCGCGAGGCATGCGGCCTCGGGTTTTCTTTTCGTTTTATTTCCGGGTTGACATTGTTCGGCTGCTGGATTTTACTCTATTAGTAAAGATGGTTGTGTGCATCGCTCGATACAAAGGCCCGGGGTAATCCTTCTTTTCGAAAAAAACCTAAGAACTGACATCCTTCTTCATCCGGTGTGGGAAGCAGAATTATGCTCAACCGGCAAGAGGTCATTTTCTGAAGATGTTGGTTCTCTTTCAACATCTCAATACATGAACATGAGCCTTGCTTTGGTACACCCCCTCACAAAACACATAAAGAGCAATTTAGACCTTTGACAAAGGTATAGGTACGTTTGAGGAGTAGGTACGCCAACTCCATCCCGAGCTCGGCCCATCTAGATTTTTCGTTTTATTTTCTAAAAGCTTAGAAAAATATTATGGAATAGGATTTGAACTTGAAACGAATTGGTTTATTTCCAACCGCAGCAACCGCCTCTGGCAACTTTCTTGTTGTGCATGGTTCTACTTCTTCATCTACTAGTTGTGTACATTTTTGGTTCTGGCTCTGGAAGGTTTTCTGGGTGATTTTCCTTTAGTTTTTTTCATGCACAATTTTTCCACGGTTTTCTCTTTCCATTTCCTTTTTCGGCTTATTTTTCCTTTTTATTTTTCACAAACTTTCTTTTGTATTGGTAAACTTTTTAAAAATTCATGAAACATTGTTTTTCGAAATTTGTGACATTTTCCAAAGTTGTGAACTGTTTTCAAAATTATGACTTTTTTAACATTTTAACTCGTGAACAATTTTTAGATTCGTAACATTTCTAAACTTGTGAACTTTTTCAAACCAATAAACTTTTCCAAATACATGATCTTCTTGAAATTTGAATCCCAAAAAATTTCAAAGTCACGAACTTTCTCCAAATTCATGAAATTTTCAAAATTAACTCGTGAACAATTTCCATATTTGTGAACTCTTTTTCAAACTGATGAACTTTTTTACAAATTCATGACCTAACGGCCGACGCAAACAAGCGTGCGAAACTTGCAAGCAGGCACAATATTTAGCCGCGGCCCACTAGCATGCGCACGAGCGCTGGCTTCTAAACGATGCTTGAAGCACTGACTAGGAGCTCCCCAAATAGGCGGTGCCAGGCATAGGAATAGTGGTTATCTGTTGCATTTCGCAACAAAAAAAAAGGTAGTTATTTGTTGCTGATTCTTGGATGAACATCGTGATTGGGCATCATGGATGTTTAGATTCACCTACAGATGAATCCAAGCTAATATGCAGAATGAATAGAAAGGGAAAAATACCCAAATATTTTCTGAAAAGTGTATGAACAAAAACAAGATTAGTCATGCAAGGATCTTTTTTAAAAATCATAGAATTTCTTAAAACAATAAATTTTAAATACACAAACATTTCCTGAAAATACATCAACACTTTCTAAAACACTATGTTTTTTAAACAAAAAATATGCTTTTAAAACGTATGGGATTTTTACAAATATGTGAACATTTTTAACACTTAAAAAAAACATGAATTAGTATTGTTCAAATCACCTTTCACACATTTCTCCTACAATATATTAAATGGAAAAGGAACAGGGAAACCTTTATGGCCCGGCCCATGTACCATTCTTCGCTTAAGGTGGAGTAGGAGCACTGACCTAAATGCAAAGTGGAGGATCCGTTGGTTCTTTACTTCAAGTTTTTCTCTTTTGCTGGGTAGTAGGAGTTTAGTCGAAGTTTGTAGTGTTACAATCAAGAGGCACATGTTCCTTAAGACACGAGGGGCTATGGTTAAGCCACTCTGCCACTCTACCATGAAAAAATATTAAATTATTTCGACAAGAGTTCACAAAAAGGTAGGAAACTAGAGATACGCACAAGAGAGTACCACGAGGACTACAAGGCTGGTAACGGATTCAGATATCTAAAATCAACATGAAGGGAAGAATTATTGGTGTACCCTAACATTTAAGCATAGTAAAGAGAAAAATATTGGTACCGGTGTCAAATATCTTTAGATTGTTGCACCCTAACTTTATTCTTATCCTAAAAACAGAACATTTTACAAAAGGGAATAGAATCGATCCACGCACAATTGCTAGTTTTCAAAACACTCGGCCAGTTACTTCTAATCTGTTACATTACAATTTATAAACACATATGATGGAAGAAATAAACAATGGTACAAGAAAAGCCCAGGTTCAACTATTGCCTCCACATTGTTGTCATCCGCCAACTATAGCTTTTGGCCCAGGAAAAGAACACAATATATATTGCTGCAGATCCTCGGATGTTTAGGCCATCGCCTACCCGATGAATCCAAGCCGATGGAGGATGAACGCCAAGATCAGCATGACAATAGCAAAGATGAAGCCTTTTGTACCTAGGAGCCAGTCCTTCGTCTTCTTTGCTGCTTCGACTCCTCGCTGCGCTCTGCTGATCCATTTCATCATTCTCTCTAAATCTCGTGAAGAGAATGAAGACATAGCCTGTTGAGCATTGGCAGCATCCTCCTTGGACAAGTTGATGCCGAGCAGCCCACTCATGTTTGCCATCTCATCGGGACTCATGTTCTCCAGATGTAAACATCTCCCACATAGCAGGGTCCGTCATACCAACCATGCCAGCCGGTGAAATTCCTGGCATACTGGAACCAAAATCTGGAGCAACAGGGATTGTTCCGCTTGATGAAGAAGCAACCTGAGACATATTTACCAAGCTTTCTAAAGAGTCAGATTGTACTGAGTTTCGTGCTCCGTCATGTGGTTGTGAAGCAGTATACTCAGTAGTAGTAGTAGTAGTAGTAGTAGTAGTAGTAGTAGTAGTAGTAGTAGTAGTAGTAGACAGATGAGAACTAATATCTTCTTCTACAACTTCTTCAGTGACAACTCCCTTTGGCAGGTTTGCTGCTCCCCCTTGGGTTTCAAGTATTTCTTGCGCCTCTCTCAGAACTTGAGCGACAGTTTCGTCCTCCAGAGACATCTCATGGGCTTTACTCAGGTCAGCAACAGCAGCCTGGAGGTTTCCCAGCGCTTTGTACGCCTGACCCCTTCGGTAGTACGCCTTGGCAGTGCCCGAGTCATAGCTCAAAATCTCCGAGCCTTCATTGACGCACTCCTCGAACTCGCCTAGTTTCAGGTAACAAGCCATCAGATTAACGCTGCACTGCACACTACCACACTGAGCCCCTAGGCCGATGGCCCAGGCCGTCGGCATAGCCCTGATACCCGTCGGCATAAGTCTATGCCGACGGCCCTCGTCGGCATAGGGCCGTCGGCAACATATGCGTCAGCGTACCCCAGGTCCCCGTCGGCATAGGAAGGCCGTCGGTATAGATGCCTATGCCGACGGCGTCCGTACATCTATGCCGACGGCCCTGGCCGTCTGCAACACTCCGCGCCTAACGGTGATTGCCGTTGCCACCGTCAAGTGCTGCCCATACAAGAGACGCCATGTGGCAGGGATATGCCGACGGCTTAGCCGTAGGCATAGCTTCAAACCTATGCCTATGGCATAGCCGTAGGCATAGCCCTGCCACGTGGCGCACTCTAGTAGCTCCTGGTGCAGGGCTATGCCGACGGCTGATGCAAAACTATGCCGACGGCTTTGCCGTAGGCACACACGCCACATGGCAGCTGCTGGTATCACGAGAGCCATCTATGCCTACGGCATTGCCGTCGCCATACTTGCTCACCAGAACCAAAAAAAAAGATTAGCCAAAAAGGCTAGCTATTTACAAATGCTTATACAGACATGATTCAACAACCATGGATTTGCAAACACAGACCATAGAATATTTTTTATGTACATAACATTCCCATTCTAAGACTCCACAGCAGCATGAGAGGAGGTCGAGGGGCGGTGGTGGGGGAGACAAGGCTGCAACGATGGAGGTGGCATACAGTCAGTATAACAAACCGAAGATCCTACATATGAGGATGAATATGTAATCTACACACTGAATTTACCAAAAGAAACCCGCCTAGAACAGGGGCATCCAACTAAAAAGGCAGAAAAGTATTGCCTTTCATGAAGATGCTCCAGTTTTGGTTGTATCTATCAAGCATGAGTTGTTCAAGGCAAGCTCCAAAGAGAAAGAAATTGAGCTCCAAAGAGAAAGAAATTGGTCTCTGATTGTGACTGATGATACTTACTCATATAAATTTTCAGTCAAAGTAAAACCAAAAAATTGATGCATATAAACTGAACCAGAGTGTGGTGCTGCTGATTCATATGTATATACAGAAGATGCAAGTGTCATTGAGTTGGTTTTAGTCAAAGTAAAAACAAATGGACACATAGAAAACTAAACGAAGGTGGTGTTGATTCATGTGCATGTACAGATTGAGGTGCCATCCAGTTGGTTTCAGTCAAAGTTCAACCAAAAATATTGACACATACAAACTGAAGAGAAGTGTGGTGCTGATTCATATGTATATACAGGAGATGCAAGTGCCACCAAGATAGATAGTTTCAGTCAAAGTAAAAAAACAATTGGACACATACAAACTGAAGCAAACCGTCATGCTTTTTCATGTGTACATACAAAAGATGCAAGTGGTATCCAGAATTTGGATATAGGTAGTACGCTCATGTGGTGAATTTTGTGAATCTATACTCTGCATCTACCAAAAGGACCTCTCCCCTCACATGCAAATATAATTCAGTCCAATGGCTTTCTTCTCCCCTCACATGCATAAGACAAGAGCAGACCATCTAAACAGGCGGATCAGACCTTCACCATGGGAGGGAGGCGAGTGCTACCTGTTGCCATGCCGTCGTCGAGATCGGGTGGTCCTCCTCCTCGAGCAAGACAAGGTTGTTCCTCCCCTACACTCCAATGGCCATCTTCTCCAAGGACATCTACAAGGGCAGAACACACCATTGATGCAAGTGCCACCAAGATAGTTTCAGTCAAAGTTAAAGCAAATGTAAACATGCAAACTGAACCAAACCGAGGTGCATATTCATATGTGTGTGTGTGTAGAGATGCAAGTGCCATCTGAATTTTGGGGAACCAAAGCGTGGTTGTTGTTGTTGCTAATCGAGGAGCAAGTTGTTTTAGCAACAGCACATACTAGTAATTAGCTAGGACCATTATTATTGCACAACCATTCGAGGACGGTCGCAGACACATCAACTCACAAGGCTCTACTGGAGAAACAAAATAATAGGATATGTGATGCTATCAATCTTAGCACAAGAAGAAAAAAAGCACAGCCACTCCGATAGAATGGATGGATGCATCATGCACAATCATCGGTTCCATCATTGCAGCACTAGTTGAGCAACAAATCAAAAATAACAGTAGTTCCATTGGTTCAGCCAACAAGTTAACAAAAGTTTACTTCCCACTCCTAATTTTGCAACTTGTCATAATAAAGAAAACAGAGCTCGACATCACAGCAACAAATAAATAATGACCCGCTGTACTACATATATCTGTAAAGGACTTCTTGAGAGATGATATTATTACCAATGAAGAAAAATTAAGATCAAGGCTCCAGTACATCAGCGGTACCTACCTGTGCATCAAAGAAGAGATGGATAATCAATTTTATGTAGGTAATACCAAATAAAGGATCAAATTTAAGTTCATTCAAATTAATGCATATGTGGGTTGGCAGAAACAAAAAAAGAATATATATAAATAGATCTACAGATATGAACAAAATGGCAAATGTGAAAGAAAATAGCGCAGATAAAATGTTGATTGTTTTGGAAGATCCAAAGGTACATATGATCAATTAATCATACCTGGGAATCTGAACATATTAATGCGAAATAATAACTGACTATAGCAAATGAAATTGAGATAGAAAAAATTGCTACCTAGAGTCCTTGACTCAACCGAGAGATCTATGGGAACCAAAATTTTACATGCAATTTATCCATGTTCAGGTAATACAAAATATGCAGAGTAATTAAATTGTGTAGTAGCTAGCCCATATATAAAACTAAAGGTAGAAACTGGAGTAATGAAACATATCTGGATTGATGTGCAAATGCTATAGCGACTTACATGCTTGGATTCAATAATTATGAAGCAGATTAGTGTGATGCATATGCATGTTCGTGAGAACAGATCCAGGGGAAACAACAAAGTAACCTGCACTTCCTCTAATTTATTAATCACATGCTCTTTGACTAACCATCCAAAAAATATAGATCAAGGATGATACTGCCAGCCACCTGCGGGGAGTAAGAATGAGTAGTTTCTGCTAATTAGAGGACAAACTAAAAAAAAGCTAACTAGAGATTTGCTCTCTCTCTGTGTGTACGTTGTGCTCTGGCCGGTGGGGGAATGATAAAAAAAGCAACTACTGCTATGTATGTTAGCTTGTCCATCAGGATAGATCAAACTAGCTACCGGTGAAGGATATATCTAGCTTCGTGACTTAAGAGAACCACAGCTAGGTTGCGTCGGCAAGGAGTGGGTTTGGCTCAGCGTTGCGTCGACTTTCATCACCTTCTACTCCACCTCGCTCATCATCTCCGTTCGAGTTGTAGCAGCAAAATTAACCAATCCCTATTGGTACTATCTAACTAAAGAACCAGGATTCTAAACTCATCTTCTCTCTCTTTTTGGTACTAACTAGACAAATAAATAAATAAAGGACTTGTTCATACAAATCCCTCTAGAATTCCTTCACACAAGAGGATTTGCATCACATATTCCTCTACTTAGCAGCAGCAGTAGTGAGCAGAGGAAGGAGGCGGAGGAGATGGAGGTGCTACCTGCCGAGGTGGGTCGTCGTGGCCGTGCTTGAGCTAGACAGCCCGCCTCCTCGAGCAGGACAGGGCCGCCAGCTAGGTGCGCCAGTAGGAAGGACGACGCCCTCCTGCCGTCGTCGTCGTCCAGACCGCGCCAAGGTGACCTGCAGCAAGGGAAGGAAAGGAGAAGGTGAGGTGGGGAGGGTGGATCTGGGCGAGGAAAGAGGGGAAGGACGTACCTGCAACACACCGGTAATGGATTCGTCGAGCTCTGGCCTCGCCGTCGCCGGATGTGGCTGATCCTGGCGATGTTGGGGGTGGCGGCCGAAACCCTAGCTAGCCACGGGGACAGTGGAGGGCGGGAGCGCCGATTCTGGACGGAGGGGGAGGTGGAGCGGACCTAGGGGAGCTCGGGGGCGTGCTGCGCGCCGCCGGAGCTCGCCGGAACTGGGCGGCGTGGGTGGTGGCGGCGGCGAGGGAGAGAGGCTCGTGGGGGAGAGAGGAGTCGCGAGAGACAGAGGTTCGTGCGGAGAGAGCGAGGTAGGGGTTGGGTGGGCTCTTTTTTCTTTTTCTTTTTTTTTCTCCTTTTCTCTAGATGGATGGATGGATGGTCGTGGGGTGGATAGCTAGATGGATAGATGGATGGATATGTGCCACGTCATCGATCCGTGGCACAAAGTTTCCACCAATAGAAACGAAGCTCATACAATTGTGTTTTCCCTTTTGTTTTTCTTCTAATTTTTTCTACCCTCTTGCACCGACCGTCGATGATCCGTGAGGGGAGAGGAGGGCGGCGAAGAGGAGATGGTCTGGTGAGGTGGGGAGGGAATGGATCGGGGAATGGTGCGTTCGGTATGATGACTATGAGTCCGGACGGGGACCTACGCACAGTCGCACGGAACATCTCTTTGGCTTTCCCCGTCACCGTCGACGATGACACGTGCGACGTCCCTCACCATCGAACGACGACACCAAAGGAGGGACAGGCCCACCACCGGGGGGCGAATGTACCTCGGCGGCTTCCGGATCTAGCTGTTAAAATCGACCAAAAGTCATACGATGCCGGAAATCCTCGGGACCTGGCATGGTGTCGTCATATGGACCTTGTAGGCTGTTATGAAAGTTTTAGCGCGTTTCGTAGAAGTCTGACCGGAGGTCGCTTGTAAACTGCACCATCTCCGAGGTAGTATCTGGCTATCGAGAGAGAACACGTCCAGTTTATGAAGGAAGTGTGTTGCCCCTTGCTCCATTGACCTCGAAACTGCTCGTGCTCTCAAAGGGGGCAATTGCATGACACGTGTCAGTACATGGCAATTTTCGGGCCCGTCTGCAATATTTGAGACATTTACTGCATCCGTAGGGTTTCAATGCGGGAATTGCATATCTGCATGGCGGCCACCTGAAATGATGTCCAGAAGTGGTTTGTCAAATCATATATGATGTCTTTGCGGTATGTGTAGGCCTAGTGCAACCCAAGGAGGGGCATGCTGTTGGAAATATGCCCTAGAGGCAATAATAAATGGTTATTATTATATTTCTTTGTTCATGGTAATTGTCTATTGTTCATGCTATAATTGTGTTATCCGAAAATCGTAATACATGTGTGAATACATAGACCACAACGTGTCCCTAGTAAGCCTCTAGTTGACTAGCTCGTTGATCAACAGATAGTCATGGTTTCCTGACTATGGACATTGGATGTCATTGATAACGGGATCACATCATTAGGAGAATGATGTGATGGACAAGACCCAATCCTAAGCATAGCATAAAAGATCGTGTAGTTTCGTTTGCTAGAGCTTTTCCAATGTCAAGTATCTTTTCCTTAGACCATGAGATCGTGCAACTCCCGGATACCGTAGGAGTGCTTTGGGTGCACCAAACGTCACAACGTAACTGGGTGACTATAAAGGTACACTACGGGTATCTCTGAAAGTGTCTGTTGGGTTGGCACGGATCGAGACTGGGATTTGTCACTCCGTGTGACGGAGAGGTATCTCTGGGCCCACTCGGTAATGCATCATCATAATGAGCTCAATGTGACTAAGGAGTTAGTCTCGGGATCATGCATTACGGTACGAGTAAAGAGACTTGCCGGTAACGAGATTGAACAAGGTATTGGGATACCGATGATCGAATCTCGGGCAAGTAACATACCGATTGACAAAGGGAATTGCATACGGGATTGATTGAATCCTCGACATCGTGGTTCATCCGATGAGATCATCGTGGAACATGTGGGAGCCAACATGGGTATCCAGATCCCGCTGTTGGTTATTGACCGGAGAGGCGTCTCGGTCATGTCTGCATGTCTCCCGAACCCGTAGGGTCTACACACTTAAGGTTCGGTGACGCTAGGGTTGTAGAGATATGAGTATGCGGAAACCCAAAAGTTGTTCGGAGTCCCGGATGAGATCCCGGACGTCACGAGGAGTTCTGGAATGGTCCGGAGGTGAAGAATTATATATAGGAAGTCAAGTTTCGGCCACCGGGAAAGTTTCGGGGGTTATCGGTATTGTACCGGGACCACCGGAAGGGTCCCGGGGGTCCATCGGGTGGGGCCACCTATCCCGGAGGGCCCCATGGGCTGAAGTGGGAGGGCAACCAGCCCTTAGTGGGCTGGGGCGCCCCCATGGGCCTCCCCCCTGCGCCTAGGGTTAGAAACCCTAGGGTGGGGGGGGCGCCCCACTTGCCTTGGGGGGCAAGTATCCCCCCTGGCCGCCGCCCCCCATCCAGATGGGCTCCTGGCCGGCGCCCCCCCTCCCAGGGGGCCTATATAAAGGGGGGAGGGAGGGCAGTAACATTACAGCCTTGGGCGCCTCCCTCCTCCCCTGCTACACCTCTCCCTCTCGCAGAAGCTCGGCGAAGCCCTGCCGAGACCCGCTACATCCACCACCACGCCGTCGTGCTGCTGGATCTCCATCAACCTCTCCTTCCCCCTTGCTGGATCAAGAAGGAGGAGACGTCGCTGCACCGTACGTGTGTTGAACGCGGAGGTGCCGTCCGTTCGGCACTCGGTCATCGGTGATTTGAATCACGGCGAGTACGACTCCGTCATCCACGTTCATTGGAACGCTTCCGCTCGCGATCTACAAGGGTATGTAGATGCACTCCTTTCCCCTCGTTGCTAGTATACTCCATAGATGGATCTTGGTGAGCGTAGGAAAATTTTAAAATTCTGCTACGATCCCCAACACATGCCCCACCACCGGGAGGCGAATGTACCTCCGCGGCATGCCGGATCCAGCTGTTAAAATCGACCAAAAATCATACGATGCCGGAAATCCTCGGGACCTGGCACGGTGTCATCGTATGGCCCTTGTAGGGTATGGTGAAAGTTTTAGCACGTTTCGCAGAAGCCTGACCGGAGATCGCTTGAAACTGCACCATCTCGGAGGTAGTATCTAGCTATCGAGAGAGAACGTGTCTGGTTTGTGAAGGAAGTGCGTTGCCCGTTGCTCCATTGACCTCGAAACTTCTCGTGCTCTCAAAGGGGGCCATTGGATGACACGTGCCAGTACATGGCATTTTTCGGGCCCGCCTGCAATATTTGACACATTTACTGCATCCGTAGGGTTTAAACGCGAGAAATTGCAGATCTGCACGGCAGCCACCTAAAATGATGTCCAGAAGTGGTTTGTCAAATCATATATGATGTCTTTGCAGTATGTGTAGGCCTAGTGCAACAAAAGGAGGGGCAGGTCCCACCACCGTAGGGTGAATGTACCTCGGCAGCATGCCGGATCTAGCCGTTAAAATCCACGGGAAATCATATGATGCCGGAAATCCTCGGGACCTGGCATGGTGTAGTCATATGGCCCTTGTAGGGTGTGGTAAAAGTTTGAGCATGTTTCACAGAAGCCTGACCAGAGACCGCTTGTAAACTACACCATCTCCAAGGTAGTATCTAGTTATCGAGAGAGAACGTGTCCGGTTTTGTGAAGGAAGTGTGCTGCCCGTTAATCCGTTGGCTATTTCAACCCTCCATCACGCTTGTATACATATATTAAGACACAATGCAAGTTTTGGTGGCATTGCTACCCCCGAAGGCCCCCAACCGGCCTTACCCTAGCCCCGTTGACCCAGAGATCTAGGCCTTTGACTTTCACTGGACGCCCTTTGATAAACGGACTTTTCCACCTGGTTGTGATAGATCAGCCCATAGGAACATTTCAGAACAAGGTCTGGGCCCAACCCACCATCGGATCCCCCTCGTGTCGACCCGGCGCGGCCGTTTCCCCCCTCCAAGTGCCGACGGTAGCGCCTTCCGTGAAGGGGGTCACACTCCAGAGCTGCATGACGGGTGTTTGCACCCGACACCACACTTCTAGACATGTAAGAGGATCCAATGCAAGATTTGTGGCATAGCTAGCCCCCGAAGGCCCCTGACCACACTCATAGACACGCGAAGAACAATCCGTAGTGGGGGATTTTTTTTCACATACTCTTGCATCTTTAAAAAATATAAGAAATTGCCACACCTATTATATCACATGTGCCTACACTGTGTAAAAATTTCATGAATTGATCACACTCCGAGTGTTTAGAAATATTTCATGCAACGCCAAAACCGCAGAGGGATTACTTCGATTTCATTGCCATCCGTTCGGGGGGGGGGGGGGCTCACACCGGAGCCGCGTATTGCCTCTTCATACATGCCACCACACCTTAAGACGTGTATGAGGACCCGGGGCAATGCTCTGGTGGCATTGCTACCCCCGAAAGGCCCCGACCGGCGTAACCCTGGACCACTTGACTCGGAGATCTACGCCTTTGACTTTCGCCGGACGGGATTTGACCAACGGACGTTTTCACCTGGTTGTTATAGGTCAGCCCATTCTGATAAAAAAAACATATAAAATTTGTCAAAATTGATCCAAGCATCAATTACTTATGCTTTTAACAAAGTACAAGGACCTATATGCAAAAGTACACGAGGTCACATTTCTAACATACTCAAAAACAAAAACAAACTGGATATTCATAATCTATGGAAAATTCTACCCCGAGTCGACGTATAATTTGTGTATGTTTAACTTTTTAGAAAAGTTAGATTTAAATTATTCAAATTTTAACTTTTAAAAAATAATAATAATTTAAAATAAAAAACTGATGATATCTATGCCTACGGCCATACCGTAGGCATAGTTGTCGGGGCTACCAGGAGGCGCCACGTGGCAGGGCTATGCCTACGGTCTTGCCGTAGGCATAGATGGAAAACTATGCCTACGGCTTTGCCGTCGGCATAGCTCTGCCACGTGGCAGCTCCTAGTAAAAAATAATAATATTTATGCCGACGACCGCCGTTAGGGCCATCGGCATAGATTTGACGGCGTCAACCCACCGTCTGTCCTCGGGCGACTAGGGCCACCTCTATGCCGACGGCCTATCTATGCCTACGGCTGCCGTAGGCATAGATCGATGTATGCCGATGGCCTTACTATGCCTACGGCTGCCGTAGGCATAGATGGGCCGTCGGCATAGCTCCATCTATGCCTACGGCAGCCGTCGGCATAGTTAAGGCCGTAGGCATACAAGGTTATTCTGGTAGTGGCAGCTGCAGAGCGCGCCCGGCCGCCGACAGCACGCTGCTCTTCACGCTATATCCCTGGCGAGCTTGTACTTGGAGGCCATGGAACTGGTTCCCCTGCCGCTTCAGCATCTTGGCGGCGGATATCGCGGACGCCGTCTGAGCGTCGGCTTGCGCCTTCATGGCGGCGAGCTCCTCGGGCTTGGCCTTGGCGATTTTCTCGGTCACCTCGAGCGTCTCCGCTGGCCTTGCGTGGTTCAGGTGCTCGGCGGCTCGCTTGAAGTCGTCAGCCATCATGTTCTTCATGCTCTCGGTTGCGAGCTTCAGCAGGTCCGGGCTGGACATGAGCTGCCGCTGCATCCTGGCGAGGTCGTCGGCGGGTATGCGTCGCATCTGCTCCTCCGCCACCCGCAGCATCTCCGGATTCATCACGGCGATACCGACCGGCAGACCCAAGACGTCGCCGGTGGATGGATCGACGCGAGGACGAAGCAGCGGCCGGGAGCTCGCGGGTTTGGGAATTTGGGACTCGATCGTGTGTGTCTCTCTCTCTCCTTTTTCTTTTCTTTTCTGTCCCTTCTGGTTTGGCGATTAGTTCGTGAGCTCTCGCTGCAATTTATGGATGGGGGTTTGGGAGGGGAGACGAAAACGGAGTCCGACTCCAATCCGAAACCGGAATAACTGTACATACGTACGATGGTATGGGCGCGCCGGACAGCGCCGTCATGTCGGTCGGCGAGAGCCCTTGCTTCGCGAACATGAACATCGGTGCGTGCAGTGCAGTGCATGGTGTTGTTCGATCGCCCTCAAAACGTGCGTGTATGTGCGCCTTCTACGATTGATCCACTTCTTTATTTGGGACTCAAATTTGGGTCATTTCAAAGATGTTAAAAAAATAGATCATGGTGAACGGAGAGTGATAGGGTAGACCAGAAGACTCCATCTCAGAGCATATTGTTTCTCGACATCTCAGAGCTCTGGCTAGCTGAAGGTGAAGTAGCGACATATTTTGAATTCTGTTCTCTGTACATTTCGTCGTTACTGCATTCAGTTTTAGGATAATCATCACACCACTGACTCAATATCTACCTAACCTTTGGTGCTTGCAGTGCAATTGATATGCCAATTGTGTTGTGTTATCTTCCATATGCAAATGAAGACACCATACTGTCAGGTTTCTTTCAAGCTCAGGTGGTGTGGTTCATGTGAAGCATCTGAAATTCATGATTCATTGAAGAAGACATCTGTGTGCGGCTGCAGAGAGTGGTATTCTAGCAGGTAATTTAGGGCACCTTGCAAACAACAAGTACTCCATCCGTAAAGAAATATAATAGCGTTTAGATAAACGTATAGCGTTTAGATAAACGTATTTTTAGTGATCTAAACGCTATTATATTTCTTTACGGAGGGAGTACTAGACAATTTGCAAGACCAACTAGTCAAAAGATAATGGAGAGATGTTTTGGAGCCGTACTATGCCCCTTGGGCTTTGCCTTTCATATATACTAGTACATGATTACAACTTGAGAATCAAGTCAAGATCACATGGGATCAATCTAACAGATTTTACAATCCCTAATATCACGGGTGTGATCGCTACTTGATCATATGCCGGTTAAACAAGGCACAAGATATTTACGTTAACATTCCCCCTCAATCTCAACCAGCCACAAGGTTGAGATTGCGTCGTAATTTGTCCAACATGACCTTTGTCGCAGGTTTAGTGAAAGCATCCGCCACTTGATCACCAGAGGACACAAACCGGACATCCAGTGCTCCTTGTGCTACCTTTTCTCTAACAAAGTGAAAATCCACCTCTATGTGCTTCGTCCTAGCATGGAATACTGGATTTGTAGTGAGGTATGTGGCACCCAAATTATCACACCATAGGATTGGTGGACGAGACTGATGGACGCCCAATTCTCTAAGTACAGACTGTACCCAAGCCACTTCAGCTGCACCATTTGCAAGAGCCTTATATTCTGCCTCGGTACTTGAACGTGATACTGTTGGTTGCTTCCGAGCGCTCCATGATATCAGGTTAGATCCAAGAAAGACCACAAAACCTCCCGTAGAGCGTCTATCATCGGCACAACCTGCCCAATCAGCATCAGTGAAGACACTCAAAAGTGTGGAACTTGATCGACGAATCTGAAGTCCTGTGGCTATAGTACCCTTGATGTATCTCAATATGCGCTTGACAGCCTCCCAATGCACATCAGTAGGTTTGGACAAATATTGACAGACTTTGTTTAAGCAAAAGAAATATCAGGCCGAGTGAGCGTAAGATACTGCAAACCTCCAACCATACTGCGGTAACTGAAAGCATCATCATTAGTAAGAGGAGTGCCAAGATCTGCTGCCAGCTTATCTGTAACTGACATGGGTGTGGAAACCGCCTTGCAATTCTCCATATGTGCTCGGTGAAGAAGATCATCAGCGTACTTGCGCTGCGAGAGCACCATTCCCCCTGAGTTGTAGGTGGCTTCAACCCCAAGAAAGTAACCCAAACGACCAAGATCCTTGATAGGAAAGGACCGAGAGAGGGTGCGAAGTAGACGGTCCACCGCTTGAGAACAGGAGCCAGCAATGACAATATCGTCAACATAAACAATCATGTAAATAACCATAGAATCATGCTGGAAGATGAATAGTGAAGTGTCAGCCTTAGATGAGTGAAAACCGAGCTGTTGCAGCCGGTCACTAAGGCGAGAATACCAAGCTCGTGGTGACTGTTTCAAACCATAGATAGACTTCCGAAGCTTGCACACATGGCGAGGGTAGCTAGGATCCTCAAAACCGGGCGGCTGCTGCATATAAACGTCCTCATCAAGTAGTCCATGAAGAAAAGCATTGCTAACATCAATTTGTCGAAGACACCAGCCCCGTGAAACAGCAAGAGAAAGCACTAGGCGAACAGTTGTTGGTTTTACGACTGGGCTAAAAGTATCAAGATAATCAATGCCATACTGTTGAGTAAATCCACGAGCAACCAGACGAGCCTTATATTTGTCAAGGGAACCATCAGGATGTTGCTTGACTTTGAAAATCCACTTACAGCTAACAATGTTGGTGCCGGAAGGACGCGGGACAAGAGACCACGTCGCTGTGCGCTGTAGGGCAGAAAATTCCTCCTGCATGGCCGTCTTCCAAGCAGGATCAGCAAGGGCCTGCCTATGGGTGGAAGGTGCAGACATGACGACCGCACCGAAACCGCGACGATATGGATTGTACCGAACAGTGCCGTCCTTGGGAATCTTCGGACAAACAATGTTATTCTGGAGACGTGTGCATGCACCCTCCGCTGGAGGAGCCGCCGGCAGTGCCCGAGAAACCGATGGTGATGAAGGAGCGGCTTGCAGCGCCGGAGAGACGCCAGCTGGGGAGCCTGGTGCAGCAGGCGTCTCGGCTGTGTGCACAAGTGCACGGCCAGCAGATGCATCAGACGCTGGTACAGCTCGCTCGGGCGTCCCGAGCATAGACGAAGCTGGCGACGGCGGTTCACTCGGCTGGGCCGAGTCCGGCCCACTCGGTGAAGACGCAGGTGAGTCCAGCAACAGGCGCGTGGCGCCGACCGGTTGGCTGCATGGCGACGAGCCATGCATGTAGTTCGATCGATGGATGTCGATCGTGGCTGCTGGTCGCCTCGTGTCTGTTTCTGCAGGACAAAGTTCAGGAAACAAAAGTGACAGATTATAATTTCGCATATTAGCATCCTGAACTACTGGCTCCGTGGCTGGAAACGGCACTGGTAGATTTAAAGGGGACAAATCAGGACGAACACCGGTGGCGAATGGAAAAATATTCTCATCGAACACAACATCACGGGAGATGTAGATCCGACCGGTGGTTCTATCTAGGCACTTGTATCCTTTGTGGAAGGTACTATAACCAAGAAAAACACATCTTGGATCGAAACTCAAGTTTACGAGAGTTGTATTTGCGAAGACTAGGCCAACATGCGCATCCAAAAATGCGAAGGAACGAATAGTCGGGAGTGACATTGAGGAGGCGCTGCATGGGTGTGATGTTGTGGAGGGTCATACTAGGCATGCGATTAATAAGATAACATGCGGTAAGGAATGCTTCATCCCAGTAGCGAAGTGGAAGGGAGGAATGAGCGAGGAGGGCAAGCCCAGTCTCAACCAAATGACGATGCTTGCGCTCGGCTATACCATTCTGTTGTGAGGTGTGAGGACAAGACACACGATGGGAAATACCAACACGCTGAAAAAATTTATGCAAGCGGTGGTATTCACCACCCCAATCAGATTGGATCGCACGGATTTTTGTATTGAGAAGACGTTCGACATGAGATTGAAAATTATAGAAAACTTGTTCGACATCCGATTTATGTTTAAGAAGGTAAATCCATGTGAAGCGGCTGAAATCATCCACAAAACTAACATAATATTTAAACCCGCCAGATGAAGCAAGGGCAGGCCCCCACACATCGGTATGCACAAGCTCAAGAGGTGTTGTCGAAATACGTGATGAATTATGATATGGCAATTGATGGCTTTTGGCGCGTTGACACGCGTCACAAACAAAAGTCTCATTATTCGACGAACAAGAGAGTTTATTTGACCGAACGACAGACTCAACTACATTATTTGATGGGTGACCCAAACGATGGTGCCAGTGGCTTGAAGAAGAACGAATGCTGAAAAAAGCTTGATGCGATGATGACGATGACCGACGAAACGGTATAGGGTAGAGGCCATTGCGGCTTCTACCGAGAAGAAGCACCTTCCTCGTGAGTTTGTCCTTCACACAAAAGAAAAAACGATGAAATTCCACAAAAACTCGATTGTCCGAAACAAGACGATAAACAGAGAGGAGATGGTTCTGAATTTGTGGGACAATTAAAACATTTTTAAGGACAATGGGATCACGTGAGCCAGAAAGTTGAGTATGACCAATATGAGAAATTTTCAAACCTGCACCGTTTGCAACATGCACTTGGTCCTTCCCACTATAGCGCTCATGCGTCGTTAGACGATCAAGGTCGTTGGTGAGATGGTCGGTGGCACCGGTGTCCAGTAGCCAGTGGTTGTCGACGTGGCCGTGCGTCACCATGTTACCGCCATGGTACTCATCCGCCTGATAAGCGTGGTTGTAGCGTTGGCGACACTGAAGGGCGGAGTGCCCAAAAATACGGCAGATTTGGCACTTAGGACGACGGTTGCCGCCGCCGCCGCCGTTGCGGTTTCCATTGTCGCCACGACCGCCATGGTGCTGGCCGTTCTGGCCGCCATGCTGCTGGCTGCCATGGTTCTGGCCGCCATTGCGGCTGCCATAAGCTCCACCTCCGTTGCGGTTGCCATTACGAGAAGACGAGCCACCTCCATGGCGAACGACGTTGTTCACGGAGGACGAAAAATCGCCACCAGCTGCGGCGTGCTGCTCCTGACGGGCCTCGAAGCTGAGGAGATGCGCGTAGAAGTTGGTGAGGCTGATTGCTCCGTCGAAGATGGTGAGCGAAGCCACCAGGGGGTCGTACTCCTGACCCAAGCCACCCTGGATGTGGCCAATGATCTGTTCATCGGTCAGGGGGTCGCCGACAGCAGCCATGGCGTCGGCGTAGCCCGTCATCTTGTGGAAGTACTCAGACACGGACATGTCCGTTTTCTTGGTCTGGTTCAGTTGCGTGCGAAGCTGATGAACAGCAGCCCTATTCTGCGCAGCGAACATGGCGCAGAGGGCAGTCCATGCGGCGGCCGAGGAGGTCACGCGCGTCATCTGACCGAGGACTTCCTCGGTCATGGAGGACAGGAGGGCGCCAAGAACAGCCTGATCGGCCATCCACCAGACTGTGTACGCCGGGTTGGGCACCTGATGTGCCGCATCACCAGTGCCTTCGATGACTGTCTGCGGCGGCCGGGGAAAGGAGCCGTCGAGGTAACCGAAGAGACCTGCACCGGAGAGGTTGGGGACGACCTGCGCTTTCCATAAGTGGAAATTCGCGCGGGTGAGCCGGACAGTGATGAGTCCAGCAAGCGACGGCATGGAGATGGTTGGGGCGGAAGCGATAGAGCCGGCAGCGGCGGAAGTGAGGGCGCCGGCGGTGCTGTTGATGAGGGCGCCGATGGTGCTGGTGGTGAGGGCGGAGGATGTGCCGGTCATTGTTGGAAGACTAGAAAGATCGAAGCTCTGATTACCAAGTCAAAAGATAATGGAGAGATGTTTTGGAGCCGTACTATGCCCCTTGGGCTTTACCTTTCATATATACTAGTACATGCTTACAACTTGAGAATCAAGTCAAGATCACATGGGATCAATCTAACAGATTTTACAATCCCTAATATCACGGGTGTGATCGCTACTTGATCATATGCCGGTTAAACAAGGCACAAGATATTTACGTTAACACAACTGACAATTTCCATCTTCTACCTGAGAGAAGCAAATAACAGGAGCTTCCAGGCAGGAAGAGAAGGAGATGAAAGGGGGATTCCTGCTCTGTTGAAACCATCGCTGGGCAAATGCGGCACCGAGCAGGGGAATATTTCCTCGGATTTCACAAAGGTGGAGGCCACTTCTCTCTGATACATATGAGCTTTGCCTTTTATACTGACTGTTGTGCGACAAGCACTACTTTGCACTAGCATACAATACGCTTAAATTTTTTTAAAGATATTAGGTGGACAATCAGCTCTCTTTCAGTTTAGGCACTGTGGGAGTTTTCAGAAACGATTGCTTGTTCATAACTTTACTACCTTTTTTTTGCGAGAGAACTTTACTAGCTCTGCATTGATATGGGCCCTGGGTATGGTATCTGCAGAATGCTTTAGTAAAATTACTTATATCCAAAGAAAACATGCCATGTCTATAGAACACGCAGTATGCAAGCTAAATTAGTCACTGTCGAAGCTCGAGGAAGGGGACATAATGCCAATGGGCCTCTTCTCTTCGGGCGCAAATTTATATTTTCTCCGACAGAGATTGACATGTCTGTCATAGGGAGAAAAATGGTCAAATGATTCAAAACCGTCCAGTATACCTCATTTATTATTTCGAAAGACCAATCTTGCCTGTCCTCGTGCTGAATCGTAAACGCTATCTCGTTTTTTTTTTTTTTTTTTGAATATTTTTGGTTGCAAAACGGGTGTGGTCTTTGGTCAAGCATATTTCCCATTGTCAATGGTCATTCATCGGATTATTTCCTGGAAACTGCGAAGCATTTGACAGCTCTGTGTGTGGTAGCCTGGTAGTTCGTGTTGACACGCCACCCGGGTTCTGCAAACACCTTGTGCTTTGGCATGTAATTCAGAGTTGACTCCGGTGTCCCTGACTCCCGGCCCTGCACTTCTCCCAGTTTTCTCCCTTGTCAGTATCATCGAGCTCGATCAAGGGCGTTCATCCACATAGTACTAGTTAGCAGCATGGCGGAGCGTCTTGCTGCTGTGCCGGAGTTGAGCACGACCAGCTTCACGGTTCCGTCCCCGCCGCGCGGCTCGTACCGCGATTTGATCCGGAGCGTTGGTGTCTCTGGTGGGCTCGTAAGACCGTCTCCCTACTCCCAGTCTGGCCATAGTGGGTCATCAGGAAACTCCACTGCCTCAAGTTCCTACCTGTCCAACTCCGGCATCTCCTCTCGTTCAGCCTCCGATGCCACAACTGATTTCGGAGCGAACGAGCTCACGGTGATCACTCACCGGATGTTCAGCGATGGGTACATCGAGCGCATGGTCCAAGCATTCGAATCCGGCGGCGACCCGAGCCGTGAGCTAGAGAAGTGGCTATTCGAGCTCGACGTGGAATGGGTTCTCCAAGTACGCGAGGGCCATGGCCCACGGCGGCAGCTCCAGTTCCTTTTCCAGGTCCAGCTCCCATACAAGTCGGCATCGTGGCTTCAAGAATTGGTTGGGAGGTGGATTCTAGCTTTCATCATAATTCTTGTCAGCATAGAAAAGGTGGCCTTCACCGTCCAGGACATGCCGACGGTCGCACGGTTTGGCAAAGCGAGCATCTCGGCGATGCTTGTCTTTGTGGACGCCGTCATCCCAGTTCTCAAGGAGGGCAAGTTACAGGCCATGCTAGACATGTATGCCTGTGTCTCCCGTGCATCATACTACTTTACGACGCTCGTGGGCTCACCAGAAGCACACAGCATTTTCAACGAGATAGACGGCTTGTTGGAGATACGAGGAAACATGCTAAGCGAGGCCATATCCAGCACAATGGAGGAGGTGAGGACACTCATGGAGGACGACGACTCGTGGGCTATTGAGCTCCCGAGAGGAGGAGGCGATGTTCACCGGAATACCCGGTGCATGGTGGATTACGTCGTGTCGATGAAGAAAGCACGCGCATCGACGCTGAACTCTGCACTGAGCCACGACCCCGTGTATCTTGACGGGCTGATAGATGACACGATGGATTATCTGAAGGATCTGCTTCTGAGAAAATCGGAACTGTTCTTGGATCCAAGCCTCAGGTACCTGTTCCTGCTCAACAATTCCTATTTCGTAGCGCAAGTGGTGTCTGGGCCATCGGCTGAATGTGAAAAGTACATGGATAGCCATCTCGATGTTTCTTGGGGAAATGCGGTGTCCAGCCTATACTGCAAACCGAAATCCATTTTTGGTACCACACTGCTCTGCTGTTGGAAGTGGGACAACACCTCTTCAGTAGCTAAATTCCAGTCAGCGTTTCACAAAACGTACCAGGCTCAACGATTCTGGAAGGTCCCAGACCCTCAGCTCCGATGCGCGCTGCGAAAAATCATCACCAAGAGGATCGTTTCAGCTTACCGCAACTACCTGGAGGAGCATCCAGAGCAACAGAAATATGTTATTGACGGAAACAGCAGCCCAGAATGTTTTGAGAAGTTGCTGACAGAGCTATTTGAAGGATGAAAACTGCTTGAGGCATGGACGAGTAACAAAACGTATACGGAGACCGGAATTACTGTTTTGTCGTAGTATTTGGATTTTTTAAAGTAAAGTTATAGTTTGAGTTTGATTTCTTGCTTAAGCGCCAGGTACTTCAAGTGGCCAATCCGTGTGGGTGTGTTAAATGTTTTAAAGAGTAACATGATGTATGATGTGATATTTAAATTTATATACATCAATTGCCAGTATGGAAAGTTCAGTTATCATCTGAAGCTATGTTTGTCCTCCAATGCCTCAGTTTGCTGCTTGCCTGCTTTGTGGATTTTCAATGGTGCACCTGTAAAATGTAGCACGGTTCAGCAGTGATGGGGCCGAACAATGCATGATGCAATGTTCGTGGATTTTGTGGTTTTACCTGTGCGTCCTGTTATTTTGTTTGCTGACTGTCATTTAGTGTTTCTGCACCTTTTCCCCAATGTTTGTACAGTGATTTGATGAACGCATATGGGCTTTTGGCTCTGTTCAAAGTGATTTAGAATTATGTCTGGGTTAGCTAGGTAGCTGAAGGTGAAGAAGCGACAGACTTTGTATTCTGCTCTATGTACATTTGGTTGTTACTACATTCAGTTTTAGGATGATCATCACACTACTGACTCAATGTCTGCCTAACCTCTGGTGCTTGCAGTGCAATTGATATGTCAATTGTGTTGTGTTATCTTCCATAGCCCCATTTGTGCTTGCAGTGCAAATGAAGACACCATATACTGTCAGGTTTCTTTCAAGCTCAGGTGGTGTGGTATCTGGTCGTGTGAAGTATCTGAAATTGATAATTCACCAATGAAGACATCCGTGTGCTGCTGCAGAGAGTGCTATTCTATCAGGTAATTTAGGACACCTTGCAAACATCAATTACTAGACAATTTGCAAGAACAACTGACAGTGTCCATCTTCTACCTGTGAGAAGCAAACAGGAGAGCTTCCAGGCAGGAAGAGAAGGAGATGAAAGGGGGATTCCTGCTCTGCTGAAACCATCGCCCGGCAAATGGGGCACCGAGCAAGGCAACATTTCCTTGGGTTTCACCAAGGTGAAGGCCACTTTCCTCTGACGCATATGAGCTTTGCCTTTTATGCTGACTATTGTTCGACAAGCACTTTTTTGCACTAGCAGTTCTATAGAGATGATATACGGTAGGCTTCAAAACAATTGGAGATATTAGGTGGACAATCAGCTCTCTTTCAGTTGAGGCATCTATGGCAGAGTTTTCAGAAACCATTGCCTGTTCATAACTTTACTACCTCCAATCCAAATTAATTGACCCAGCTTTAGTACAACTTTACTAGAGTAGCACTTCATGGAGGTATGCCGTATGCTAGTTTAATAGTTTTCACTTGGTTGGACTAGGACCTCCATTTGTAGTGTTGGTCTCCGTATACGAAAAGGTAGCCTAGCCAGCTAGCCCGCGGATGGGATTGTAGTTTCAGAGATCTTGTTTTTTACATCACAGATGCTTTCATCATCCAAACACACTTTTTTTTCTACATCAAGCTGCAAGAGTATAATATTTTCCTTACAATAAGGAGTGTAAGTGTGATTGCTTTGGTTGTTCTTCATCCAGCCATTCCATCTTTTGGTTTGTGTGATGGGGTGCATGAATGTGCAGTGCCAGTGATCGTGACAAGTTATGAGGTTATTTGACATTGCCGGCCTGTCGAAAACTTGATATTATATGATGTTTATAAATTTTACGTGAGAAATTCATGTACTAATTGACGCCACAACCTCCTTTTAAAAAGGAAGAACTCTACTGATCTTCTGGGTAGTGCCCAAGTTAATACACACAGCTCACTTTAACCTCTTAGCTCACAACATCGTCATTTTGGACCACAATGCCTTTTCGTCTGCTACAACCTACAGAAAGTCCATCAACTACTCAAATATATTATAGAGAGAATTAAGGCATGAGTTTTTTTGACCGAAAACAGCAGGTGTTCTGCCTTTGCATTAAGAAAGGGGAATACTGCACAAGGTGACTGTGGCTAGAACAGCCTAGGAGGAAGGGAAGTCACTTACAGTTTGCACCAGGGCGGAACAAGCCGAAAGAGAGAAAAACACGACTACTATCCCGCTTTTTTCTCTGATGATATCTTCTCTGGTGATAGTATTGACAGTTGTCACCGGGGCAGTTTTTTGTTGGAAAACTCTCCCGATTCGCTCATTCCAAATGTTCCAAGCGATATAGGCTGTGACTGTAGATCCTTTGGTTCCGTCTGATGTGGTCGTTCAAAGGGAAGACTTAGACCACCATTGAAGAATTGTGATGCCACCGAGAGCAGCATCCACAACTCCAGTATAGGAGGCCCTGAAGGAATACCAGATCTATTTGCTATACGCGCAAGAGAGGATTAAGTGGCTCGCACACTCCTCCTGGTCAAAAAGGCAACATTTGTCAATATACTCGGCCAGTTCCTAGCCAGCAAGCGGCCAGCAATCCATATCCTGTTTTGTAGCAGAATCCAGATGAAGAATTGGATTTTGGGATCAACCTTGATCTTCTAAACGCTGTAGAAGTGCGGCAAGGGAAGTCAGGCAGCCACATAATAGCATCAAGAGTATCAGTGAGCTGAAGTCCCCGAGTGGCCCTTCAAAGCTGAATGTACCGGTCCAGATCAGCCTCAGTGCTAATCTTGTGTATGTAAAAAACACAACCATCTGCCATCATGCAGCGCATCAGCAACTGACAAATTCTTCCCCCAAACTAGCAGAAAAAGGGATAGGGCAATATCCTTAGGAGCGCTCCCCTGCAACCATCTATCATGCCAAAACATCGCTCTCCCGTCACCTATCGTCACATTAGTGCAAGCAGCGAAGAGTTGTCTGTCCACCGAATCAATAGGTACTTTTTGTTCCATGGTCTGCCAGTGGTGTCTCACTCGAGCCAGGGCCACCGTAGATGCAAAGCATGGTTGTAAGCTGTGATATCCTTGATTCCTAGCCCACCCCTGGACTTTGGCGCACAAATCCGTTTCCAATTGACCAACATTTTTCACCATACGCCTCATCCTCAATATTCCAAAGGAATTTTCTTCTAAGTTTGTCAATCTTCTTGATCGCCCATTTATCTAGCTCAAAGGAAGTCATGAAGTAAGTAAGAGTGGAAGTGTCATCCATCAGTTTGTTTTACCTGTTATCTTTGGGCTATGGAGTATAATTTCAGTTTGGTCCTCTTGAAGGCTCTCATTGGTCTAAAACTAGTAACAATCCACTGATGTCATCCATTAGCAATTGCATGGGTTCATTTATGAGAAAACATTATGACTACCAGCAGGATCAACCAAGTAGCACATGCATCTTCATTGGTGGTGCTTCCAAGTGCATGGCAAAGCTGAGGCAATAGGCAAGGCAGTTTATCACGATTGAGCGGCCTAGTGTGGATACATGAGGCGACAGAAATATGTTGATTGTTCTTAATTGGGAGGGCTTTGGGGGCGAGGCAACCAAAAAGGCTACAAGTGTTTATCGTGAGCAACATTCAAGGCTAACAAGGGGATGGGACCGCCTGGTATCACCAAGCACATAGCATGCCTACACCACGAGGCAATGCTGCAACTATTGTTTGGCCACAGCAGCACATCTGGAGGTCATTAAGCTTCTGCAAGCACAAGTAGCGTGAGATCACCGACTCAAATCATCGTACTAGACCCGAGCAATTGGTCACCACAAAGAAGCTAGCGTAAGGTCGCCAAGTCATTCAGAAAGAACAGACCAAACATCACCTAGAAAGACACACAGAGATCAGCCGGAGATTTCTGCACGTGACATATACACCCAGCAGACATGGCAGAGCAGGAAATGTTTTTTAATCACACTGCACCAAGGAAAAGATGTATTTTTACCTGCCAAATAAGTTGGTTGCGGCAATAATATCCAGCTTGTTCGCCCAAGAAATGTATTTGTTGCGACAAGCAGGATGGTTTTTACATGCTCCAGCAAAGTCGTTGCAGCCAAGATTCCCCTCCATGATTTTCGTTGGAGGAGCTGTGTTCCTTAATAACGTCTAGTTCGCATACGAATCAGCTTGATCGTTCACCAGTTTCAACTGGCGGCACCAAACAAATTTTTCGGTTGTGGCCTAGTCGCTAGTCCTCGGATTGAATGGCACACTGACAAATCGACGGGGATTTTGATCCCGGTGATCATTAGTGATCACATCGGTGATTATCTTATCATGCTCAAAGTATTCCTGGTGCACCTCATTCCTAGCTATACATGTGTCGAATTGACCGAGCAGCACGAGGTAGTTATTTTTTAGAGAAAAGGCATCATGTCCGACTTCAAATTAATGAAGCCATGGTAGTTCGTGTGTCTCATTCCTACTCGATGTCTTGTTGTGTAAGAGGAAGGTTGTGTCACAATATATAGGGTAGAGCGAAAGTGTGTAGGTGAGATGTAATATTGAATGCAACTTACGAATAAAGCTATACATCACATGAGATTTGAGATTATTACTGTTAGACAAGGTAGTACTCCCGTATAGACTCCCCTAAAAAAAAGTACTCCCGTATAGACTTGAAGAATCTAAAGTGTGAACGCACAGGCTAGCAGCCTGTATTAGCAATTTGCTCCTCACATTCATACTGTTGAATGCATGCACGAAAACATTTCTTATTTTTCTTAAAATAAATAGTACGCTGTAGAAAAAAGTGTACGCATGGCAATATTGCTGTTCATTGAGGAAAATTATTCAAACAACCAGTAGAAAATTTAGGTTTAGATTTACTTTATTTTTCTTTACAGACTGTTAAGTTATTTAAAATCCCTAGACATGCCATCAGTTTGGATAATATGAGCATATGGTCGTACGAGCCGTATCGAATTTCTGATATAAATCTTCTATTACAAAACTTCCAGAGAGAACAAAAATAAATTAAGTGATAGTACTACAGAACTTCTTATGCTCCATTTTGGTTATGGTGACCTCACTGGAGTGCGATGGTCATTGGAGTAGTCTTAACTGGTCTTTGCATCATTGGTAATGATATCATGATACTGGTACTAACACAGTGGTATTCTATATTAGTATTTTCAGTTCAGTACGTCATAAAGTTGCTTGCTGATTTTTTTTTTAAATGCTCATATCACAGAGTTTGGTGATGAGAAGAATCACTAAATCAATGGTTAATGAGCCTTATTTTACATTGGCGACAAGTTCACATCGCAGATGGACAGTACGTGACCCCATATACTTTCCTTATTTTACATCGTCTCTCAAACAAATCAACCGCATTTATTTTCGGAACATCCACAGTTGTGATGCTCTGGGGAAAATTTGCGGATGCTCTTGATGCAGACAGATTACAACGATGGTCCAATGATAAGCCCGTTATGATTCCATTTGTTAGCATGTTCATGGACGAGTTTAATGGTAAATATTCACTATCAGCACATATCCATTCTGCATCCACCAAATAAAAAGTTTTGCTCACCATGTCTCTTATTTCCCTCTATCCGCCATTAAGCAAGTATTCAACCATATTAGTAAGACAGTTGTTTATGAGCTCCTTTACGGTGATTGGGGCAGTACTGGGAGTACTTTCGAGTACTTACCCCTTTGAATTTTATTAGCCGTCCGATCTGGTGGAGGATTAAAAATGAATTAACCTAATTATTTTAATCAGAGAAGGGCATAATGGTCCAGGGTAAAAATATTATGTTTTCAACCGATCACGTCCACGACGTCTAGATCCAGTTCTCGTCAAGTCCTCGTTCTCGTCCTCTTCCTTCTGTCCGACGAGCCCGGCGAGAGGTACCAACAACGTCGTCGGCGTCGTCCTCGTCCTCCACCTCGTCCCCTTCACTATAAACGACGTGCTCGGTGGCAGGAAGAAGATTAAGGCGCGACATCTGCGGCGGCAGTGTCGGCGGCGACGGTGGCGGCGCAATAGGAACTCGCCCCCGCCGATCACATCGCTTCCGGCCTTGCATACTAAGGTATGAATCGCCTGAATCTCAACTCCTCCCCGTTTGATTGGCCCGTTGGTAGTGACTCTTGGCGGGAACTCCAACTTCCTCGTAGATGGATCTATACTCTGCGGTTGGCCCCTCGGTTAGGCCGCCGGGAGATATCAATGCTTGTTCTGAAAGTAGGCTTGTTTTTCTTGATGCAGCAGGAGATATCAATGCCTGCGGGAGATATCTTGGCCCCTCGGTTTTAGTGTCCGGAGAAGCTATGTCGAGTGGGATGGATCCAACTGCCATATAATTTTAAGGAAATTTGTGTGTAGTCGTGAAGGGGTTCGTGAAGAGAAGCACATGAAGAGGAAGATGGAAGATAGAAAGAGGAGGCCATAGAGTATAACTCGTGTAGGGTGTAAAGCTAAATTGGTGATTGCAAGACAGGAGGAAACAGGTCAGTGGTTTGTCAAGGATTTCATCGATGAACACAACCATCCTCTAGCCCCACGGGATCTGTCATGTCTTTTGCGTTCACACAGAAGAATTAGTGATGAGCAGAAAGCGGACATTGCAGACATGGAAAAATCTGGGATCAGAAAACACCATATTATGGATATTATGTGCATGCAATACGGTGGATATGATGAGGTTGGATGCATTATGAGGGATATTTACAATTTCTGCCATGCTAACAAGCAGGAAACAATTTCTTCCGGGGATGCTCAAACGGTGATCAATCACATGGCGGCGAGGCAAGAGCAAGATTCAGATTTTTTCTTCAGGTACTTGGTTGATGAAGCTGGCCATCTGAAGGGACTATTCTGGTTTGATATTCAATCCGACTTGACTATGAGGCTTTTGGAGACGTTATTGTTTTTTATAGCACATACAGAACCAATAAGTACAATCTGCCATTTGTGTCGTTTGTCGGGTTGAATCACCACCGCAGCACTGTTATTTTTGCATGTGGTATCACTTCACATGAAACAAGCCAGGCATACGAGTGGATGTTACATACCTTTTCTGATGCTATGGGACGGAAGCATCCTATATCTATGATCACGGATGGGGACCTTGCAATGCAGAGAGCAATCAGGGTGGTGTGGCCTGACTCAAACCATAGGCTCTGTATACTGCACATTCAACAGAACATTGTACGCCATCTGCATGATGATGCGGTAAAGGAGGAATTCAGATCTTTCATATATGCTACATCTTCCATTGAAGAGCATGAGAGAAAATGGTTACACTTCTTACAACGGCATAAAGTAACAAGTGAGGACTCCTGGCTGCATCAGATGTATAAGATGAGAAAACGGTGGTGTGCTCCATATCTTGAGGGCCGTTGTTCCCTAGGATTGAGCAGCAATCAGCGGAGTGAGAGTTTAAACTCGGTGCTACATACGCATCTTAAGGCTAAGATGACGTTGTTTCAAATGCTAGAGCACTATGAGCGTTGCCTTGCGTCGCGGCGCTTGAACGAGGCTCTCCAAGACGTCGAGGCCTTGCAGTCCGTTCTGTTAACAGAGGAAAATGCTTCAGTTATTGAGAAACACGCCGCGAAAGTTTTCACTCCTGCTATGTTTAAGTTGGTCTTATGGAGCATAGATGCTGTCAAAAAATGTGAGATCAGAGAGGTACTTGATGCAGCAGAGGTTACCACATACGTTGTGTCTAAGAAGGAAAGAATGGATAAAAAGATTGAAGTGCGCATGGAGTCGAAGGAAGGTCTGCTTCGCAGTATCAGTTGTTCTTGCCGCAAATTGGAATGCGCAGGCACACCATGTTTCCACATATTTTACATATTGGGAATTTTACAAGAAGAAACACTGCCCAGGTGTTGTGTTCCCACTAGGTGGACAATGAGTGCAAAATGTGCATTCACACCGACCAGAAAGAGCGAGATGTATGCATACTCTACAGCCCTACAAAGGTACCGTAAGCTAAGGAATTTTAGTCACGCAGCATGTTTTAAGGCATGCCACTCTGATGAGGCATTTCAGCATCTAAAAAGGGTTTTGGAAGGATAAGATGTTTGCAAGGGATCAACAAGTGAACAAGCTGATAGCAAGGGATCAACTAATGCTCAGGGTAACATCATTAGGTTTGGCCCATTGATGCCACAATCGGCTAACCTTGATGGTGAAGGTTTCGAAAAGGTTCTGGATCCCGTGCATGTGCCAGGCCGAGGTGCTCCGAAGAAAAGGCTACAGGCAAAGATGAAGAAAACAAGAACAAAGGGTAGATGTAGCTGTTGTCATGAGGCAGATGGTCACAATCGACGTACGTGCGCCAAATTGACAGAGGTACCTAATATGCCGTAATTTAATGTTTTAATGTGTCCAAATATATTCCATGGCATTAATAATATCCTTATGTGCAGGATCTCAAAGCAGAACTATGATAGCTACAATATTGTGCGCACGGTCGGACAGCAAGTACGTCGATGATCAACCTGATGTTGGCGTGTGCATTGTTGTCTATGTCTAGTATCGTGTGACCTTTTCTCTAAAATACTTCATTCTGTCAGTTAGTGACTTCCTCATATTGTATGACTCAGCTATTTGGTTGTCCACTCCCTTGCACTCCCTTGTAACAGTCTGAGTTTGGGATATTTTTTTTGCATTTTATATGTGAGTTTTGAAGTGCAACCTCAAGAATCATGGTTTCTTCATGGCCAGCGTGTAGCTTGTTTATGTTGCATGATAAAATTTGGAAATAGATGTAATGAAGGAATTATATTTCGCTCCCGAAAACAAAATAAAAGCCGATAAATCCGAAAAATACATTAGTCATCCATGCTCTCCAATTGAAGAATATACAGGATGAATACAGATGATGAATCATACTCATCCTACATATCCTCCACGTAGAGTGCAAGGAAGACCAACGCTTGTAATAATCAAATAGATGGAGGTATTTAAGCAGGTATAGGACTTGCTCGGGGTGCGAGGTGGGACAAAAAATGTTAAGTCCGGGCACGAGAAAAGGTGATTTTTTTTCAACTCCTCCAAGGTTTATATTTTTTTGAATTTTTTTGAATTTATACCGCCCTCTAGACTGACTGATCAAAACATCGGTCTATACCTCTAGGGGGCATTGTAAAATATATTTTTTCCAAATTTTCTTTGATAGCCATGTTTGGCACATGTGGGTCACCATGTAAAAGAAAATTTGGGTGATTTGGAGGTGGTGGAAAAAATCACCTTTGTTCAAAAACAGGCTTAAGTTAGACCAAATGGTTCCTCCGGAATGCGGTGACTTTTTCGACCACCTCGAAATCACCCAAATTTTGCCACACATGATATCTTGCACACAAAAAGCTAGGTTTCCAAGGTTTTATATATTTTTTAATTTTTTTTGAATTTATACTGCTCTCTAGACTCACTGATCAAAACATCGGTCTATACCTCAAGGGGGCATTGTAAAATATATTTTTTTCCAAATTTTCTTTCATAGACATGTTTGGCACATGTGGGTCACCGTGTAAAAGAAAATTTGGGTGTTTTGGAGGTGGTGGAAAAAAATCACATTTGTTCAAAAACTGTCTTAAGTTAGACCAAATGGTCCCTCCGGAATGCGGTGATTTTTTCGACCACCTCCAAATCATCTCAATTTTGGCACACATGATCTCTTGCACAAACAAAGATAGGTTTCCAAGGTTTTATATTTTTTGAATTTTTTTGAATTTATACTGCCCTCTAGACTAACTGATCAAAACATCAGTCTATACCCTCAAGGGGGCATTGTAAAATATGCTTTTTCCAAATTTTCTTTAATAGACATGTTTGGCACATGTGGGTTACCGTGTAAAAGAAAATTTGGGTGATTTGGAGGTGGTGGAAAAAATCACCTTTGTTCAAAAAATGGCTTAAGTGACCAAATGGTCCCTCCGGAATGCGGTGATTTTTTCGACCACCTCGAAATCACCTAAATTTTGGCACACATGATCTCTTACACAAACATAGCTAGGTTTCCAAGGTTTTATATTTTTTTGAATTTTGTTGAATTTATACTGCCCTCTAGACTAAATTTTCTTTGATAGGCATGTTTGGCACATGTGGGTCACCGTGTAAAAGAAAATGTGGGTGATTTGGAGGTGGTGGAAAAAATCACCTTTGTTCAAAAAATGGCTTAAGTTAGACCAAATGGTCCCTCGGGAATGCGGTGATTTTTTCGACCACCTCCAAATCACCCAAATTTTGGCACACATGATCTCTTGTACAAACAAAGCTAGGTTTCCAAGGTTTTATATTTTTTTGAATTTTTTTGAATTTATACTACCCTCAAGACTGACTGATCAAAACATTGGTATATACCTCAAGGGGGCATTGTAAAATATATTTTTTCCAAATTTTCTTTGATAGACATGTTTGGCACATGTGGGTCACCGTGTAAAAGAAAATGTGGGTGATTTGGAGGTGGTGGAAAAAATCACCTTTGTACGAAAAATGGCTTAAATGGTCCCTCCGGAATGCGGTGATTTTTTCGACCACCTCCAAATCACCCAAATTTTGGCACACATGATCTCTTGCACAAACAAAGCTAGGTTTCCCAGGTTTTATATTTTTTTAAATTTATACTGCCCTCTAGACTGAATGATCAAAACATCGGTCTATACCTCAAGGGGGCATTGTTAAATGAATTTCTTAAATCTGAGGGCACGTAATTTGTATTAAAATGCATCATCATCCCAGCGGTAACACCCACCCGATCACATACTAATGCCCTTGATTCGAAACTCCGTCGGGCAGTTTGGTTGGGCCTCTTTTTGCCTATGGGGTTTTTACATGTGGATCCCACATGTCATTCACACACACGGAGAACACGTACAAACAAACTTGCCGGACATGATGTAAATGGACCCAAAAAATTTCTACTTCTTTGTATCAACATGAGAAGGAAGCATGACTAGTTTGGTAAGGTTGTCGGCTTTTGTATGGATTTTCTAATACGATTAAATGCTTAAAATACTTCTCGGAGGTGACGCGAGAAGCGCACGTTGTCAATCCACTAGGGTGGCCATGCCCACAACAAGGAAAAATTATTCTTAACATGGCCAAAAATTCACCTCCTTCACCGGCGGCCCTTCGGGTAGGAGGTAAGGGTCCGTGTGGAATGACGGGTTTTTCTCGACTTGCTTCAAATGGACCTATATTCTTTCTTCACCATTGTACCAACATGAGAAGCATCCATGACTAGTTCCATTGATTTCGACGTTTTTATTAATTTTCTAGGGTTATCACGACGGTAAAACCCTAAAATATTTCCCACCAGCGCCACCCTTCCCTCCGATCACTCTGACCAGCATGTACTTAACTTAGCATCAAGGCCATGAAAACAGGAATCAGAACCATATTAGATTTGGATCCCACGCATACAAAACAGATAACACACAGACTGCAGGTACTACGATTATCAGATTGAACTTGTAATGCATAACAACTTCTGGTATTCAAATACATCACATGAAATACTGAAACAACTAGAAATACAAAACATCTTCTGATGTTGAGGTTGAGCAAGGGACTTTTATTGTGAGGCGCAGCATCTTCAGCAACCTATCCATGATTCCACCTGTAGCATATAAGTAACTGAAAGTTTCAGATTGAATACAGTTGGTATTGGAAAAATGACAGTACGGTAATTTGAAGATGCAAGGAAATCTGTCACAACAACTGTAGGAGGATACGAATTTGAATACAAAGTTCATAGAAGTCAATGTTGAATTAATAAGACCTTTGCAAGATGCAAAATCACTGCTGTGATGAGAGTAAACAGCATGTAGGCCATAGCACATGCAAGAAGCACTTACAGGAAGTGAAGCAAAAGGTTGTACAGCACGACAACATGAGTAAGCCAACATCCCTACTAAAATTATTTCACTGCTTATGTCTATTTTTTTGTTGAATCATTAGGAAGCCCTAAATATTTTGATGCAAGATCACCGACAGGGCACTACTGAAATATTTCAGTGTCTATATCTCTCTACTGAAAGTGCATTACTGAAATATTTCAGTGGCTACGTGTGTGTACTGAAACAGCACCACTGAAATATTTCAGTTGCTACATGCGTGTACTGAAACAGCACCGCTAAAATATTTCAGTTGGTACGTGCGTGTACTGAAAGTGAACCACTGAAATATTTCAGTGGGTACGTGCGTGTACTGAAAGTGCACCACCGAAATATTTCAGCGGCTACGTGCTTGTACTGAAATAGCACCCCAGAAATATTACAGTGGCTACGCGCGTTTACTGAAACTGCTACACCGAAATATTTCAGAGGTTGCGTGCGTGTACCGAAACTGCAGTACTGAAATATTTCAGGGGTTGTGTATGTTTACTGAAACTGCAGTACTGAAACATTTCAGTGTCTACCCATGTGTACTGTAATTGCATTGCACTACTAAAATATTTCAGTGTGTACCCGTGTGTACTGCAATTGCACTACTCAAATATTTCAGTGTGAACCGGTCAGTACTGAAATATTTCAATGATTACAACTATCTACTGAACTTGCAGTATTGAAATATTTCAGTGTCAACCCAGAGTTCATCACTCTAAAACTGTGTACTGAATTTGTCTGGAGGCACTTCTTGCAGCCAAAATATTGCAAGTTCAATTTACACAGATTGCATCATGTAATTTGAACACAACTCTTGAGGTGACAGACAAAATTTCCTATCATGGATACCACTCCAGCACATCAAAATATAGCAAGTAAAGGTAGCAATGCTATATGCCTAGACTCATTCCAGCCTCGTCGATCAAACTAAGCTGCCATCCAGAGGCTACGGATTCAAGTACACAGGTAGCAAGAACATATTGCAGAGAATCAAATTAAGCAAGTGGCAAGTAATGATGAATGAAATTCAGCAATCTTACCCTAAACATAGCTACGGCCACCGTTCAGACGAGGAGAGCGGCGAGGGAAGCGTGGAGAACGGCGGGGAAGCGATGTCGCGACCACTGTCCTCATCCTCTTGCGCTTCGGAGTCATCTTCGACTTGGTTGGAGGCTCCACAATCTGCAACGGCACCTCGTGCACCGTGGGTTCCTGATCCAGTGGATGCTCTACCCTGGATCTGAACGCCCACCACCTCCGCCTGGTCCATGGGCTGGACGAATCGGCCTGCTCCATCGCCCAGAGGAGGATCTCGACCTTATGCATCGGTTGTGCGGGTGGGGGGGGGGAAGCTTTGCCCTCTCCCTCCTCGTCATTTGCTTCAAAGTGGCCATTGCCGTCCAGTTCATCTGCAATATGTTGTGAAACCAAGAATGGATCTCCGTCAACCTGGCCATCTTGACCTGGTCACCGCCGGTGATCTCCATGAAGTCGGCGTTCTCGCCGCCGGCGATCTCCACGAAGTCGGGTTCTCGCCGCCGTCGATGTGCTCGATCTGCTGCTCCATCGAGGATTTTGCGTGGATGGAAGAGGGGGTGGATGTGAAACATGAGAAGAGCAAAGTTGCGGCCACGAGAAGGAGGAGAAGGCTAGGAGATGGCCGCGGTTGTAATGGTGATGGAAGAGGGGAAGGACCACGGCGGCGGCCTTGCATTGGACGAGAGGGGCGGCGGTTTTGCATTGGACGAGAGGACCCCACCTTGTCATATATTTCCTAGGACTAAAATGCCCCTAGATTAAAAGACGTCCCCACCTTGTCATTAGTACTTTCGAGTACTTTTGAGTACTTTCATCCGCATACTTTCTAGTAGTACGTATGTATGCGCCGTTAGATCGAGACAAACGAATGGCTCCAAAAAATGCCAACTACTGTAAAAGTTGTAGTTGTTTATATACACATAGAGAATACACTACATGGAATAGATGCCTATATGAACAATGAAAAGAATGCTATGTTCGCAGAATTCACATTGTTTGGACAAGGCAACATCATAACCGGAAAGGAGACTGATTATCTGCTTGAAGAAACAAGAGGACGGAATGAAGACACACCACACGAAATATCAGACCTTCTGGTTAAGAAGTACATCTTCACCGTGACACCAAGTAGCAAAATTTTCAACAACTATTATTGTCACTTTCAAGGTCCAGGTTACAGAACATGTGGCTAATTAATCTAGAACTGTGGCTAATCCAGATCCAGCTGGGCAGTCCTCCTCTGCCTTGGTTCTGAGTGATGCAGCACCACCACCAGCAGATTTTGGTTTGTGAAAGAACGGAAATCTTCAACCAAGAGAACACGAGGCATAGATAATTAGAATGTACTCGCTCCTTTTCATAATGTAAGACATTTTTTTGGTACTACACTAGTGTCAATAAAAGACTTACATTATGAGACGGTGGGAGTATTTTATAGTGCAGTTAACCATCTCCTGCTATGGCCCATCTGCTAAATGCTACTGACACGCTCCTATACGTATCAACTTGGACATCCTGTTCGTTGATAGCAAGGACCAGCGGCCACCATGTGTGTGCAGCGTGGCATTTCTCCTCATTCTATCAATGAACACAAAACAACATGACCATCGATGAAAACTCAGAAACAACAGACCAAACATCACCTAGAACACACAGATAACCCGGAGATTTCTGCACGTGACATACCGAGCACAAATGGTAGGGCAGGAAAAGATCTTAAAATAAATATGTCTGCTGCCACTAGTAGAAAAAGGGGCTTTCGTTCGGGCCTGGCCAGCCCATTAGTCCCGGTTCTTATACAAACCGGGACCAACGGGTGCATTCGTCCCGGTTCGTGAGCTCAGGTGGCCGGCCGGGGCCTCGCGGGCTTTGGTCCCGGTTCGTCTGGACCCATTTGTGCCGGTTCTAGGCACGAACCGGGACCAATAGGCCTCGCTCCTGGCCCATAACCATTGGTCCCGGTTCCAGCTACGATCCGGGACAAATGGTTTGCCTATATATAGCCCATCACCGGCGAGCAGAGCACTCCACACTGCTCTGTTTTTTGCTGGCCGGTGAGGGGAGGGCATTTGGGTGCTCTAGCTCACCTCGTATGCACATGAGGTGTTCGATGAAATGTCCGAGCCACATTAGTTAATATTTCTTCTCTCGAAACTCGACCTCCAAGCTCCATTTTTTCCGAGATTTTTCTAGGTTTAGCGGTTCGTCACGTCTTGTCCCCGTCTTCACCGCCGTCGATCGCCCGCGCCGATCTCGTCGCCGGCACCACCGTGGTGAGCCTCTTGTTCTTATCTTCTTTCTGGAAAAAAAAATTTCTTGCTTGAGATAGATACTTGTCTAATTTTCTTACTTTTATTATTCCTTGTTATTATATAGTGCGATGGTTCTGGTATCCGCCCCGTCGGCCCTCGTCCTGTCTATGATTCGGATGTGGTATATATTATCTTTTTATAACTATTTGGTTCATTTATTGTTTATGACAATTATGCCGACCAACGTGACATAAATTTTATTTATGTAGGAGGTGGTTGAACCGGAAATTCCAACCGACCCTATTGTCGAGAGGTTAAATTTGGTCGAAGAAGAAAACAATTACTTGAAGGAAAAAATAAAAAAATTAAGGAGGAGAAGATGATATTGGAGTTGCATGTTGCGGATGTCGTCGATGATCACAAGATCAAGATGGATGCAATGTGGTTGAAGATTAGAAAGATTAGAAAATATGCCATTCATACCGAGGCTTGGTATCATTATGCTGTTGGATCAATTGTTACCTTAGTTGTGATTATGATCGCATTTGTTGTTGCATTGAAAGGTTTTATATAGTTTCAATGTATGGTTTAACTAGATGCTTTGGAGAGCTATATGTTGTTCAATTTGAACTATGTATGTACTTTGGTTTTAATGTGATGATGAACTACTATTAATTTGGTCACTTATCTATCCATGTTCATTTGTAGTGCTTTTCAATTTCAGGGTCTTATAGCTGAAAAAATCAGTAAATGCATGAAAAATAACAAATAAAGTCAGAAAGGGTTGAAAATTGATGATGTGGCTTCGAATAGTGCATTTTGAACACAGAAAAAGTATGGAGTTCAAATAAGTTCAAAAAAATGAAATCCTTTTGTAACAGACGAGTTTCCGTATGAAACTCTGATACTTCGAAAGAGATTGTCCGTTTTGTACACGAAGTGCACCAGTTTTTGCCGTAAGCCTCCCTACTTTCTTGCACATGCTATGTGGGTGAAATGATGATACCATGCCAATTTTTAACCTTTTGAGAGTTCATTTGTAGTGCTTTTCAATTTCATTGTCTTATAGCTGAAAAAATCAGTAAATGCATGAAAAAAAACAAATGAAGTCAGAAAGGGTTGAAAATTGATGATGTGGCTTTGAATGGTGCATTTTGAACACAGAAAAAATATGGAGTTCAAATAAGTTCAAAAAAATGAAATCCTTTTGTAACAGACGAGTTTTCGTATGAAACCCTGATACTTCGAAAGAGATTATCCGTTTTGTACACGAAGTGCATACAGTTTTTGCCGTAAGCCTCTCTACTTTCTTGCACATGCTATGTGGGTGAAATGATGATATCATGCCAACTTTCAACCTTTTCAGAGTTCATTTGTAGTGCTTTTCAATTTCAGGGTCTTATAGCTGAAAAAAAATCAGTAAATGCATGAAAAATAACAGATGAAGTCAGAAAGGGTTGAAAATTGATGATGTGGCTTTGAATGGTGCATTTTGAACATAGAAAAACTATGGAGTTCAAATAAGTTCAAAAAAATAAAATCTTTTTGTAACAGACGAGTTTTCGTATGAAACCCTGATACTTCGAAAGAGATTGTCCGTTTTGTAACATTATAAGCAACCTCTAAAATTTATGAAACTAAAATTATGTAAAATTGATGCAACTAAAATTATCAAAGTATTTTCTGTTCAAAATCATTAAAAGCAAAAATAATTTTCATAAAGAAATTTGTTTGTTAGAAACTTTAATAGCAAAAAGAATTATCATAAAATAAAATAATAAGTAATTAGAAACAAAATAAAATAAAATAAATAAGTATTTTGTTGTAAGTAGAAACAAAGCAAAAAAATAAAGCAAAAAACAAAAACAAAAAATGGGAAAAAATAAAAAAATTGCCACCTACTGGGCCACCACGGCCTGAATACGACTAGAAACCCATCCATGGGCCAGGATTCAGGCCCGCATAAGGCCCAGTAGGCCAATCAGGCATAGCAGTCACAATTAGGCCCGTAAGCCTGCAGTGGAGAGGAGCTCGAGAGGGGTGCGGCAGTGGGGCTTATAAACCACTGCGCGCCCCTCTCAACTAGCGAGGTGGGACTAAACTTTCCACGCGGGCGCAGCAGCACAAGGCCTTTGGTCCCGGTTGGTGGCACCAACCGGTACTAAAGGGCTGCATTGGTACCGGTTCGTGGCACCAACCGGGACCAATGCCACCCCTTTAGTCCTGGTTGGTGCCACCAACCGGGACCAAAGGCCGCCGCTTCCCGCCCTTTGGGCTGCTGAAAAGAGGCCTTTGGTCCCAGTTGTTGGCACCAACCGGGACTAAAGGTCGCATTTGTCCCGGTTGCTGTCACGAACCGGGACCAATGCCCTGGGTATATAAGAAAACACTTAGCAGTTTCGACCAAATCCATCACTTCTTCCCCCAATGCCCCTGCTCCTCCTCGCCGTCGCCGCCCGACGCCCCTGCTCCACCTTGCGGTCGCCACCGCCACCGACGCCGTCAGGCTGCTCGACGTCGCCGTCGCCGCTGCCACCGACGCCATCAGGCTGCTCAACGTCGCCACCGCCGCCGCTGACGCCCTCTGCCCCGACGACGGCGTCGACCCTCGCGCCCCTGCCGGCCCCGACGCGCCGCCCACCGTGCCCCGCCGCCCCCTGGGAGCACCAGCCTGCTCCCACGCCCCTGCGCCCCTGCCCTGCCCCGCCGGCGCCGGCGCCAGCCCCTCCGTCGTGCCCCTCCGCTCCTGCCGGGTGCTAGCTATTAGATTTTTAGATGTTTTTAAATGTTTTTTAGATGTTTTTAGATGCTATTTTTAGATGTTTTTAGATTATTTTAGTTTATGTTTAGTTTAGTTTTAAGATTAGGAAAATTTCAGATGTATAGTTATATTTATTTAGATGTATAGTTAATTTAGATGTTGTAATTTGTTCATAAAAATTGTGCACTTTTGTATAGAAAATTTATTTTTTTCATATGTACGAAAATGCAGAATGAAAACGAAAACAAACATATAAGAAAAAACAAAGGAAAAATGAAGAAGGACCCGCGGCGAAGCAAGTCTTTTTTTAAGGTAGTTCTTTGTTAAAGTGAGGGGGGACGTCCGGAGCACCCCCCCCGGCCCTCTCGCTCGACCAAAACTCTCGAGGACACCCAAACCCTAGAAAAAAACAATGTCGGTCTCCTACCCCCTCCCGCCGCGCCCCTACCCGATCGACAACTCTCTTGAGGCCACCCAAATTTACCAAGTTAAAAGAGCATTGTCGTCGAGGCCACCCCGAACCCTTGAAGCGTTGTTGAGGCCACCCCAAACCCTTGAAGTGTTGCCGAGGCCACCCCAAACCCTAGAGAAGCGTCGTGGCCAGGCCACTAATATGATTCCTTATTGTGCTTAGCTAGCTAGTTCAACGTTTGCCACTAATATATCCATCTGTCATGTTTGAATAATAATTGCCATGTTGTAAATATTTGCAAAAACTATGGATCCGCACCCCCGAGACGAAGCAAAAGAAGCGGTGTTGGGGGAGATAATCGCACACGGAAGTGATGCCGTCTTGTCGTTTCTCAACGACATATGCACCGATGGTCTGGAAAGACAGGATGAAGAAGCAGGCTACGACGATGATCAAACAATGGAGGAGGAAGGACACCGTGATCACAGCTCCGGTGACCGAATGGAGGGGGAAGGACACCGTGATGACGGCTCCTGTGACCGAACGGAGTCCGGCCAGGTATATATATTAATTAATTAAGCATGTGCTGACTATGGCTAATTGATGCATTAATTGTTTTTGGTATGTACACATATTAACTCTCTTCTTTTTCTTCTTTTCTAGCCCTCCGGATCGAGCAACACTTTGGTAACGAGACGAGGCCCGAAGAGAAAGTTGTGCGCCGATGAAAGGTACACGATCATCGAAATTGATCGCGCTGGCCAACCGATTGAACCCCTCTGGACCAAGCAAAAATTTAATGCTCAGTGCGGGGTTCTAGTTAGGGACATGATCCCGATCAGCATCGAGCAATGGTTGAAGCCTAAGGACAAAGACTCTCAGGTGTCTTATGTCAGCGATAGGCAGAAAGCTGATCTTTGGACCGCGCTGCAGGAAAATTTCACCTTCCCGCCAGAGGAGGATCCGGAGAATCCAGTTAAAAAGTCAATGATCAAGGATTATGCTCTTAAGAAGATGGCTGAGCTATTCAGGAGGTGGAAGAATGAGCTGAAATCATCATTTCTCGACCAAGACAAGACTCCAGAATTCATCGGCTGATTTGAGAAGATCAAAGATCAGTGGCCCGCATTTGTCACCAAAAAGAAATCTGAGAGAGCAGCGAAGATGTCAGCGACAAACAAGAAAAATGCTGCAAAGAAGAAGCATCACCATCGCACGGGGTCAGGTGGCTACCTGAAAGCCCGGCCGTTGTGGGACAAGGCTGAGAATGACCTCATTGATAAAGGGATCAAACCAGAGACGCGACGCTGGCCAGACCGTTGCAGGACTTGGTTCTTCGGGGTTGGGGGAAAATTGGACCCTGTAACAGGGAAGTGCGTTTGGACCAACGAGCAGCTGAACACACCCATCGAGAAGCTTCAGGAGTATATCGAAAAGGCGCAGCAAGGGACGTTCGTTTCGGACAGAGAGAACGACGAGCTCATAGAGGCCCTCGGGAATCCTGAGCACCCCGGACGGACACGAGGCACGCCAGGCTCCCTTTCGTGGAAGGATGGATTTCCCGACGCAGGCGGTTACAAACGCCGGGAGATGAAGAAGAAAAAGGAGTTGACCCAACTACATGCGCTGCACGCAAGGGTACAAGCGCTATAGGAACGAGAGGCAGTTCGCAGCACGCGACCTGCCGAAGCTACACCCGAAGCTACCCCGCCATCTCAGCGGAGAAGCAGTGTGGCTTCCACGGAGCTGCTTCAGGAGCCTGTCTTCACGGCTCCTGCTAGCTACCCCGTAGATGCTATCACGGAGTCTCAGCATTGCCACCTTATGACGAAGTGGATGGAATTGAAAGTCAAGGCGACTGTTGGCTCTGTTGCACCTCCTGAACCTGGCGCAACTTTTCACTGCCGGCCGATTCCAGAAGGATATGCTAGGGTGATGGTGGATGAAATCACAGAAGGATTTGAGGACCTCCAGCTTGACCACTGTAACGCCCCGGATGTGACTTTCCATATTTATAACTCCAACTCTTGCCATCTTCGGCTATGTGTTATGATATTCCCTCCGTGGTTGGGTTTTGTTTTTCGTTTTGCATTTTGTTCACGTCATGCATCTCATATCATGCCATCATGTGCATCTCATTGGCATACGTGTTCGTCTCATGCATCCGAGCATTTTCCCCGTTGTCCGTTTTGCAATCCGGCACTCCCACATGCACCGGCGCACCCCTCTTGTTTCTTTTCGTGAGCGGGTGTTAAACGTTCTCAGAATAGACCGAGGTTTGTCAAGTGGCCTTGGTATACCACCGGTAGACCACCTGTCAAGTTTCGTTCCATTTGGAGGTCGTTTGATGCTCCAACGGTTAACCGGGTAACCGCAAAGTCCTTTTGTGTGTTGCAGCAAAACCCCCTACAAAACAGCCCAAAACCCCTCTAAGTCCCCTCCATGCTCTCGGTCGTTCGATCACGATCGTGTGGGCGAAAACCGCACTCCATTTGGAGTCTCCTAGCTCCCTCTACCTATAAAAACACCTCCCCCTCCGAAAATTCGGATCAAACCCTAGATCAAATCGCCCCCGCCGCCATCGGACGCGTCCGCCGCCACTGGACACATCGCCACCGCCGCCCGCAGCCTACCAGAGGGCACCACGTGGCGGGCCCGTACGCCGCGCCGCCGCCGGCCCGCGAGCCCGCTTCTGGCCCGCGGAGCCCGAGCCGCCGCCCCCCCGCGCGCGCCTCCTCCTCCAGCGCGCCCGCGCGCCGCCGCCGTCCTCCGCCCGCCTCTGCCGGCCGCCGTGCTACTTCGGCGACCACGCCGCCGCCTCGCCCCGCTGCCCTCGCCGCCGCCCGTCGCCGCGGGAGCCCGTGGCCGCGCCCCGAGCTCCTCCGCCGAGCCTCGCCTCCGGCCGCTCCTCTCCCTCGCCGTCTCCCTCCTCTCCACGCCGGCCATCGCCTATGCTCCGGCGAGAAGCCCCGGCGAGCCTCGGCCGCGCCCGGTCCGATCTGAGACGGTTGACTTCCCCCCCCCCCCCCCCCCGAAATTCTGTCCCGTGGATTTTTACATTATATGCTCCTGTTCATTGCATCATAACTCTCCTCATACTACTCCGTTTCGTGCGTGTAATATATCAAAATGTTCGTCTCGAGATGCTCCTCATTTTATTCCATTGTGCCATGCTCGTTTGAGTCCATCTTGATGCCCAAATCTCTGGTGCAAGAGTGCTATATGCTGTTAACTGCTGTTACTTATCAGAGCTTGGTGTTTTGTATTTTTTGTTGCAATTGATGTGTGCATCTTATGAGTAGGAGCTCTACATGTGTTTTTATCTATGCCATGCCATATCTACAGAGGTGTATGCCATGTATTTTTGTGATCTATGTGGTGACTAGCACAAGCATGCAAACTAGGCTTCGTGATGTTTCTGTTTTCAGGGACTTAGTCTGTGACTGCTGTTATTTTGTTCCTATGTATCCATGTGGTTACAGAGGGATCCATGCTCCTTTTGGTGACGTTCAGTAAGGATGTTTTGTAGATATAGTTTTGCTCTATCCATCCATTCCCTTTTTTGCAATTATGGAGTGCCATAGCATGTCTTAATCTTGCTCTACTTTTGCTATAAAATATTCCTGGCAGATTGTTAACATGATATTCAATTTTGCCAAGGTTGTTGTAGTTGATCCATACATGCTATCTATTTTCTCTTGCCATTATTAGCTTCATAAACATGCCATCTTGCTGTAGGTATACTTGGTTTGTCATGGATTGCTTTGTGATGAGTGAATCAATCTCACCAAGATGCCCTCATAATTTTTGTTACCATCATTCTCTGTTTTCTGCTAAGTCTGAAACCTGTTAACGAAACTTGCTATGTTTACATGGGTGCCATCATATCCTCTAATCCTTTTTGGCTCATAGTCAGTAAGGGAATTTTGTTCTATGCTTTTAGTAGATTCATGCCATGCCTTGTTTTGCTATGTTAAGTTTGTGTAGCATGTTGGTTTCTTGCTCTGAACATTGCTACCTGATGCTGTTTCAGTCATGTCCAGTAATTTCACCAAGTCTGTGAACTGATATCTTTTGCACTTTTGCCATGCTTGTTTGAACCTGTTATGTTGTGATCTAGCCGTAGCTCAGTGTTCATGTTTTGTCAAGCATCTCCTTTAGATTACTTCCATATGCTTTGTTGCTATGTTGGGGTGCGGTAGCATAGTTACTTGATGTATTCTAAGTGCTATCATGCTGTTAATCGCAGAATCGTGTCATTCTTGTTTTGCTTGCCATTTGCAAACCGTGCATCCGTTTCCGGTGATCTTTATATCGATTTCGACCGAAATTATCTCATCTTTCCAGTGACATTCTTAGTTTGCCAAGTTACTGCCTTGTTCATCATTTTTCTTCCGGAGCACGCATATGCATCGCATATCACATCTCGCATATCTTACATGTTTTGCATCATGTTGCTTGTGCATTTCCCGTGATTGATTGTGGTTCTTTTGCGTGCGTTCTTGCTGTGGGTAGAGCCGGGAGACGAGTTCGTGAACGAGGAACCTGTTGAGTACGCTTACGAGGATCAAGTTTTCGACAACTCTGAGAACCTTGCAGGCAAGATGACCATACCCTCGAAATCACTTCTATCTTTGCTTTGCTAGTTGTTCGCTCTATTGCTATGCTGCACTACCTACCACTTTCTATATCATGCCTCCCATATTGCCATGTCAAGCCTCTAACTATCCTTTCCTAGAAAACCGTTGTTTGGCTAAGTTACCGCTTTTGCTCAGCCCTTCTTATAGCGTTGCTAGTTGCAGGTGAAGTTTGAAGTTGGTCCCATGTTGGAACATGGATTTTTTGGAATATCACAATATCTCTTATTTAATTAATGCATCTATATATTTGGTAAAGGGTGGAAGGCTCGGCCTTATGCCTGGTGTTTTGTTCCACTCTTGCCGCCCTAGTTTCCGTCATACCGGTATTATGTTCCTTGAGTTTGCGTTCCTTACGCGGTTGGGTGATTTATGGGACCCCCTTGACAGTTCGCCTTGAATAAAACTCCTCCAGCAAGGCCCAACCTTGGTTTTACCATTTGCCACCTAAGCCTTTTCCCTTGGGTTTTCGCGAGCCCGAGGGTCATCTTTATTTAAACCCCCGGGCCAGTGTTCCTCTGAGTGCTGGTCCAAACTAGAGCCCTTTGCAGCGCCACCTCGGGGAAACTTGAGGCCTGGTTTTAGTTGTACGGACTGCTCATCCGATGTGCCCTGAGAACGAGATATGTGCAGCTCCTATCGGGATTTGTCGGCACATTCGGGCGGCTTTGCTGGTCTTGTTTTACCATTGTCGAAATGTCTTGTAAACCGGGATTCCGAGACTGATCGGGTCTTCCTGGGAGAAGGTTTATCCTTCGTTGACCGTGAGAGCTTATAATGGGCTAAGTTGGGACACCCCTGCAGGGTATTATCTTTCGAAAGCCGTGCCCACGGTTATGAGGCAGATGGGAATTTGTTAATGTCCGGTTGTAGAGAACTTGTCACTTGACCCAAGTAAAATACATCAACCGTGTGTGTAGCCGTGATGGTCTCTTCTCGGCGGAGTCCGGGAAGTGAACACGGTTTGAGTTATGCATGAACGTAAGTAGTTTCAGGATCACTTCTTGATCACTTCTAGCTTCGCGACTGTCGCGTTGCTTCTCTTCTCGCTCTCTTTTGCGTATGTTAGCCACCATATATGCTTAGTGTCTGCTGCAGCTCCACCTCATTACACCATCCTTTCCTATAAGCTTAAATAGTCTTGATCTCGCGGGTGTGAGATTGCTGAGTCCTTGTGACTCACAGATTCTACCAAAACAGTTGCAGGTGCCGACGATGTCAGTGCAGATGACGCAACCGAGCTCAAGTGGGAGTTCGACGAGGAACGTGGTCATTACTATGTTTCTTTTCCTGATGATCAGTAGTGGAGCCCAGTTGGGACGATCGGGGATCTAGCATTTGGGGTTATCTTATTTTCATTTGGATTTGACCGTAGTCGGTCTATGTGTGGATTTTGGATGATGTATGAATTAATTTATGTATTGTGTGAAGTGGCGATTGTAAGCCAACTCTCGTTATCCCATTCTTGTTCACTACATGGGATTGTGTGAAGATGACCCTTCTTGCGACAAAACCACAATGCGGTTATGCCTCTAAGTTGCGCCTCGACACGTGGGAGATATAGCCGCATCGTGGGCGTTACAACCACCCTACGGGTGACGGGGAGACTCGGCTGGGTTCTTGTCTGAAGACTCCATACCTATGGCGGAAGGAGCTCATCAACCTTCCGAACTGGATGCCTCCGCCTCCTCCTCCGGCGAGTCAGGGCACTCCGCCTCCTCCACCGCCTCCTCCTCCAGCGAGTGACGATCAGGGCACTCAGCCTCCTTCTCCAGCGTGTGGCGGCACTCTGCCTCCTTCTCCGCCCACGCCGGCGCGCCCGAGCAGCCACCAGCCTCCTCCTCCACCTCGCCAGCAAGGGCGAAAGAGACCCGCTGCCGCCCCGGCTGCTCCGGCGCGTCGTAGTCCTTCTCCTCCGCCTCATAAGCAAGCACGAAATAAGACAGCCGCAGCCGCTCCGTCTGCTCCGGCGTCTAGCAGTACAGCCAGAGGAGAAGGTAGATCCGGTGAAAGCAAAGCGCACTATCGATGCCCTAAGGAAACCACCAAAGTCTCCGCCGAAAACCAACTATGAGTGTGTTACTGAAAAGGTATATCTCGAAGCGGAGCGGTCGGGAAGTACTGTCAGTGATTAAAGGTTAAAAGAACGACGAGCAGCTGGGAAAAAATTGCCCAGCTCGGCGAACAAGCGAACCAATCGTGCCCCCCCCCCCCCGCTCAATGTGTCTAGCGACATCGTCGCTAATGCTCCGGGGATGGTGCCCGGTTATAACAATCTTGGAGATTACCTGCCCGACGATGTACATTATGATTTCTTGGAGGTGGACTAACACAGATACGAGTACGGGAAGCCTCTCGTCAAAGATGAAAAATCTCTAACAACGATGATGCGAAGATTCCATGATTGGTACATGAAAACCTGCAGAGAGTCTGGGGGCGAATACTTTGTATCTGAGAGTTAAAGAGGAGCATGACCTCGTTGGAATTGATCTGTTGTGTGTTCCATTTGAGGAGTTCTTCAATCAAAAGGCCCTCGATAAATTAACGGTCACTTGCTACTGTCTGTAAGTACTACTTATGTCATTAAGTCTCTATATATAGCTCAGCTCTTTCATTGCATGTATTTATAATTATCCTCACTATATTATGCAGATTGAAGATCATCGAGTGCAGAAAAGCAGAAATGTATGATATTGGGTTCATTAACACAAATCTCATAGATGAATTTCAGGTTAAAAAGAGCGCCAAAGATGCCAAGGCCAACTTGCTCAAATCATTGATAATAAATCAAAACAAAGATTTAATACTCTTTCCTTACAACTTCGAGTGAGTGTTACTGTCGTGTGCATATTCGGTTTCCCTTATTACTCGAGCGAGGTTATAGTAATGTAATTGATGAGTTATGCATGCGTGCGCAGCTTCCACTATATTCTCCTGGAGATTAAGCTTGAGCGGGGACTAGTAACCGTCTTAGACTCGAGACGAAAAGATCCCGGGACCTATGCGGACATGACTAAAATTCTCAACAAGTAAGTTCAATCGATCATTATGGCACCATATCGGCAACTTTTTTGTTCATTTCGTGATATCTCAAGTAATAATTATTTTCTTTGTCTTGCAGGGTTTGGAAACAGTTCACCGCAGAAGCTCCGGGACTGCCGAAGGAGCTGTGATATACATACCCGAAAGTAAGTACTACTAGCTAGCTAGTTGCACACATCTGCCGTTGATTCTAGCTACTTTCATCAATGCCATTTATAATGCTTCATTATCAGTTTGATTGACCTCTATTTCTCGTAAAGTGCTTGTGGCAGGAACAAGGGAATGATTACTGTGGATACTACGTGTGCGAGTTCATCTACAACGCGACTTGCAAAGATAAGCGGAGCTACTCTAAAAGACAATATGAAGTGCGTAAGCAATAATATTCACAATTTCATTTTATTACACCATCATTTCTATTGAGTTTCATTCATATATATGTATTAACCCCCTTCTTCAAATTAGACGTGGCAGATGCGGAATGAACTCCTACCACAAGATCGCATGAAAGCAATTCAAGAGGAATTGGCGGGATTCTTTCTTGACCACGTCATCAATAAAGCCGGAGAATACCATGTGGAACTTGAGTTAAAATGCTAGGGGATTGTAAGAGATCTTACATATTGTATATGTATGTAGCCACTAGCGTCGGATAGATAATACGAAAACTTGTTGTTCGACCAATCTCTCGGAGAAGGAGAGGTCGATCACTTCTCTCGGTATGCATGACGAACTTATGTACTTAATGATTTCCTTCATTTTCTTACTAGCTAGCATGTCGAGGGCCTCTCTATACATATAGTACGTAGCGTCGACCAAGCACGAAGATAAGAGAGGACACTTCTCTCTATTAATTAATTAGCTACCTAACACAATATATGAAACACCTTAATTAACTATACAAAACCCCCAAATCCACCCCCCCTTCGAAAAAAAACAAAAACCCTAGCCCCTGAACAGCTGACGCGTGGATGCCTATTGGTCCCGGTTGGTGCCACCAACCGGGACCAAAGGTCCTCCTGCCTGGGCTCGCAGCACCGGCCACGTGGAGGCCCATCTGTCCCGGTTTGTATAAGAACCGGGACTAAAGGCCCAGGGCATTAGTAACGACCCTTTAGTCCCGGTTCCCCAACTGGGACAGATGGGCCTTATGAACCGGGACAAATGGCCCTTTTTCTACTAGTGTGCGAGTCCTGACCTGCTGGTTCACCCAAAAAAGTTGTTGCAGCCAAGATTCCTCTCCATGATTTTTCTTGGAGCTTTGTTGAACTCCAACGCCCCGAAGCGAAGAAGGAGGAGCAGGAACAACAGGTTGTCCTCTCTTGGCCCAGTAGTTCCGCAACTACTACCGTGGTTGTTGTGGTTTTCGACTAATAATTACCATGATGAATTTCTCTTACTGCTTCTCTTCAATGGAAGTTTCATTTTCCCAGAATGTATCCTAATTTTTGGCCTAATTCTTCTTTTGATGATCGATTCAACCTCTGATAAATTAAGTTCCGAATTAGTAGATGTTGCCAAAGGGAGCGGGGGTGCCATACGCAAAAAGGAAGCGACTCATAGAATGGCAGAGGCACAATAGTACGGGTGCTGCCGTGCCACGGGGCACGACCATGGAAGTAATGAAAAATAAGAAGTTATGTAGTCTTACATCTCTGCTACAGGAGGGTATGAACCCCCGGATCTAGGCGAGGTGATGGCGGGGAACTCCAACAGGTTTTGGTTTCCTCCTCACTAATTGATGGAGCCCAAGACTGCTTGACGACTTTCGGTGTGGGGTCAGCTTGAGCCGAGGTCGTCTCGTAACAGGAACTGGAAGAATAGCAAGCAAGCACAGTCAGGCAGGCTTATACCATTACGCTCACGAGCAGAATCAACGCTTGAGCCTACCTTCGCACACCTCCGTTACTCTTTAGGAGGCATCCGCCCCAGATAAACTACCCACCTCGCAGTGTCCCGCCCCCAAACCAACGAGTTCTTTGGTCGACTCTAAAGAATGTATCGGGAGTTGGGAGTTAGCCGTCTCATTGACACGGGAGCTCCTCTCAGTGTTCCGGTCGGTGGAGCTACTCTCGGACGAATTTTCAACGTTCTTGGGGAGCCTGTTGACAATTTGGGTCCTGTAGATAGTAGTGCAACGTTCCCTATTCATAGACCTGCACCTGCGCACTTCTCTTCTTCTTCTGGCCTTCACCTCCTGCCCGGCCCGAAAATAGAACCCAGCCCCCTTTCTGATCCATTCATTTCTGCAAGCAGGCGGGATCCAGAGCTAAGCCCCCCTCCTATTCGAAGCCGGGTGTGGCCTCGCCCTTTTGCTCTTCCTTCGGTTTGGCTCCACGAAGGCGCCGCTCCTCCTTCCCGCCCACACCTTCATTCTTTTCCTCCTCTGATCTTAGAAAGCATACTAAACTTCACTCCAATCTTTCTCCATTAGCAACGCTGGTTCTTCGATCAAGTTTTGAATGACTTCCCGGCTCTCATATGAACCAGCTTCATAGTACGCCGGTGTCATCAAGCGGCACACGACAAATTTTTTGGCAGTGCCCTAATCCTTAGTCCTGGGATGGAATGCCATGCTGACAAATAGATGGGGATTTCGATCCCTGCAGTCATTAGTGGTCACATCGGTGATTACTTTATCGTGCTCAAGGTATTCCTGATGCACCTCATTCCTAGCTATACATGTGCGGAATTGATCGAGCAGTACAAGGTACTTTGTGTGTTTCATTCCTAACTTGATGTCTAGTTGTGTAAGAGGAAGGTTGTGCCACAATATATAGCACAGAGTCCAATGTGGTAGGTGAGATGTAATATGGAGTGCAACTTACGAATACAGCTATACACATGTGATTTGAGATTATTGCTGAGGTACACCAGTATCATTTTGCTCCCATCATAAAGAATAGAGGCACCAATTAATTCGTTTAGTGATATTCAAAAACTCACACTGAATATTTAATCACCTTTTAAATATAAAATTCATACGTAGAGTAATAATAATTCAATATAAATTTGGAAACCAATAGTTCAAGCAACATAAGACATATATTTCACAACTCTATGAGCACAATGATTGTAAACGTCTCTCCGATATTGAACAGACGCGGACACCTGGGATGCGGAGCGGGCAACGCTCTTGGCCGGCGTGCCGCTTCAATGTCGGCGTCAATGAGAGGCCGCGTCCGCTCTATGCCGGCGTCAATGCGGAGCGGCCGCTCTATAGCAGCATGATCGAATGCGGGCAGCTGAGGCCGAGCGGGAACGCAGGCAAGCGAGGGGAGAGTTTTTGGTGGGCCAGGATGGTCAGATACGGGTGTGGCAGCGGTCTGGACGCCTGCAAAGCCCTCCACCTAGTTTGTCTCCTGTTTGCGGAAAAAAATGCGTCCAGACCGCCGAGCGGACTAATACAGGCTCGGGTTCGATGGCACAACATGTCTAGACCATGCGGTCCCGACGTATGCGGACAGTTTGAGAGTCGACGCTGGAGATGCCCTTACATCCAAATAAGATTTGTTTGATTGTTTCATCTTTACAAAAGAAAATCATTTACTTTCGTTAAAAATAATTGGTTGGAAAGATTATCTCTTACTATTAGTAATCACATTCAGATACCAAAGTAAATGTTTAACTTCTAGCAAAATCTTTAGCTTCCTTAGTATTCTATTGTTAATTAGTGCTCGCAAGATACATAAAGTTAATGGTGAATAGCGTGTTCTTGTGCAAAACTCAGTGGAACCCATTTGAACTTTGTGCCAATGTGAAATTGGCTAGATGTAAGAGCATAGCTTCTAGCCTTGGCCTGATTAGGTCCCATCTGAAATAATCTTTCCTAGAGAGGTACTAATGACTTCCGTAATTGTGACATTTTTGTTTAATACAATATGGACAATCTTGGGTCTTAATCCCGAAGGAGAGTATTGCTAAGTCATGTATCATCCCAAAATCTTATTTGTGAACCATCTTTTATAGAGAAGGTTCTAAAGTGAAAGAAACATGCTTCACCTTCGTCAAACCGGCCAAGAAGTGTGAATCCTCGGGTTTCCACTGAACTAAGAGGATGACTTTCATTTGATAAGAGGTTCATCATGGGTTTACACATTTATTGTGTAAGAGGTTCTGACATACACGATCGTTCGGTGAGAAGCTTGAGCTTACATTTTATAGAGAGGGCAGTACTTTATGCATAAAGATATAGATTAAGATGACAGAACTTGTGCGGGGTGCCCCTTCCCCTGGGCTACCAGATTTGCTTCTCCAAGTCCGGATAGTCGAGGTGCAGTGGCGTGGGTGGTGTGCAAAGGCCGGAGAAATCTGCACTAGGGGCTATTGGTTGACACAATGACACTCGCGGGGGCCGCATCCCACAACAGCAGCGCGTCAGGCCTCCTCTTCATCTGCAGTAGGTGTGGTGATGGGGATAAATGTCATGTTGGCTCGCCCAACAACGACATTGGTGGGGCGTTCACACAATTCACATGTTGGTGGCGATGTCTTCATCTCCTACCCATCGATCGGTGAACATCTCTGCATTCTCTATGAGCTTTCTCCAGCATCTCCTGTTGCCATCGTTGGGTAGTCCATGTTATCGTCTCTTTCGTTGTTGTTGTGTGCCCTTCCTACACACTCCACCTGTGGCAATAGCCACACTTGTGTGTTGATGAATTCATTAGCGGCATTCTCTATGATCATGTCACCATCGTCGTTCTTTCATGCCAACCCATGGGAAAAGACCTATCTTCCGGGTGGTGAACTTGTGTATCCCCTTTGTGCATGCTCGTCGAGCTAGGCCCTTTCCCGTCGTATTTTTTACTCCATTCTGGGCTATGACCGCCCTTCCCGTGAAGGTTGGAAGACATGGGGTTGATAATTGTGCAGCTCCTTGTTGTGGCCTCCCGTGGTCTACCTGCGCCAGTGGTTACGGTGTTGTCTTGGTGGAGCTTCCATTTGATAACAATCAAAGTTTACCTCTCTATTATCTCTAGCATGATGTGCTGCACGATAGCATCCTCTGTTGCTAGTGATGTCTTGAATGTGTTGTGTTGTAATCTTATACTTCTTTTTGTGTTTTATGTGTTCTTGCCTCCAGAAGATGTATTGCCCCTCGGGTTGTTAAGTTTTTCGATCCGGTTTGACATAAAAACGTATTATGGGACCCGGTTTTCCACATAAATCAGCTCAATTTCTTTTGAACAACTGAGAGATCAATATGCAGGTGTGGACCCCCCCCCCCCCCCCCCCCCCCCCGCGATTGATTACACAAGAACTAGTTCATCATAATTTAGTTGGCATACTGATGAGGTTGGCCATGACTAGTCGCTAAGATAAAAAATGATCTTGACAAGCAAAAGGTACAAAGAAGCTCACATAAAGCATTCTGTGGGTTTCTCGTCAGCTAAACTATTGCTGTCCTTGAGAGGTACTCCCTCCATCCCGAAATACTTGTCGGACAAATGGATAAAAATGGATGTATCTAGAATTAAAATACGTCTAGATACATCCATTTCTTTGACAAGAATTTCCGGACGGAGGGAGTAGTTGGACAGCCGAGATAAGGAGCTACATGGTGCCCAATGTGTGTGATGGAGTACGGGTAGCAACATGGCCTAGAGTAACCCGACTTGGTGTTCTTGCACGTATCCAGTATCTTGTTGTGGTCAAGGTCTGTTCTATCGGGGTCAACATATTCTTGCCGCCTCTCATTCCTAGCTATATATGCGTGTGATTGATCAAGCGGCACAAGAGAGGTCAGGCATCGCATTTCTTGCTCGATTTGTAAATGCGCAGGAGAAAAGGATTGCGACTATATAGCATAGAGTCGAAGGTGATAGGTGAGATCCAGAGTGGAACGTAGCTCCCCAATAAAGAGTGCCAGGAGGAATTACCAGTATCACATGTATGAAGAATAAAGACGCTGACTAATTGACCTGATGATTAAAAAAACTCAACATTTGAAGCTTAATTGGTTGGATCACAGAATCCTTTTTTGGCGGTGGGTATCTCGAAATTCCTGTCCATAGACTTAAGGAAACTAGCAAAAGGGTATATGTGATACACATGTCATAACATGACACTAAAATATTTAAGCACCCTTCAATATATTGAAATAGGCCTCTCCCGTGCGTCCTGGTTGGGGGGACTGGCTTGGATGTTTCAGAGGGAAGACGATGCCCGCTGATCCCATATGTTGCGCGCCAACAACTCGTGGGGAAACATTGGAACACTAGTAGAAAAAGAGGCTTCCATACGCCCCCATTAGTCCCCAAAATAATCGAACCGCGACTAAAGGGGTCTTTAGTCGCGGTTCGGGAGGAGGCCCGCGACCAACTATGTGGGGCCAGCGCGCGCTGGCGGACGGGAGGGGCTTTAGTCCCGGTTGGCCTGGCCAACCGGGACTAAAGGTCCTCAGGCTGGCCCGAAGGCCTTTAGTCGCGGTTGGCCAGACCAACCGGGACTAAAGGTCTAAGGTTAGACCTTTAGTCCCGGTTGGTCTGGCCAACCGCGACTAATGGCCCGAACCTTTAGTCACGGTTGGTCAGACCAACCAGGACTAAAGGTTAGACCTTTAGTCCCGGTTGGTCTGGCCAACCGCGACTAAAGGGATTTGAGGCCTCATTTTCAAACTCTACCCCCTGGATCGCCTTTTCAGTTTTAGAAAAAACAAAAGAAAATGATGGAAATGTCAAAAAAATAAAATAAAATAAGTTTCCCATGTGATATGTGGTCTAGTTGTTGGGAAAATTAACAAATATGAATTTCGACTTTATTTGCAAAATCTCTCTGGAAATTCTTAAAATGGGCATAACTTTTGCATACGAACTCGGATGAAAAAGTTTTTTATATGAAAAATCATCTACTCGAAAAGTTACATCCGAATTTAACCGGGGGGAACCTCGTTAAACATTTTCAAATTCCTCAAAAACCTAACAGAAAAAAAGATACGGGGCTTTTAAGATCTGGAGAGGCAAAAAAATTCAAAAAATTTCAAATTGTGGTCAAACTGTGGTCAAACAATGGTTAAACTAATTATTCTAGAATATTAGTGTTACTAAATAATTATTTCATTTTTTTTAAATTTTGGTCAAATCTGGTCAAACTGTGGTCAAACAATGGTTATTCCAGAAATATTAGTGTTACTAAATAATTATTGTTTTTTAAAACAATAGCTTCAAACTCAAACAGTGAAATGTGTCACTTCATGCTCAAGCTAAATTCCTGAGGGTTAATAGAATTGACATCTTACTATTGTCAGGAAAACAACAAGTGCAGACTTGGAAACGAGGGAGAATAGAACCCGGAAGTTAAGCGTGCTCAGGCTGGAGTAGTGAGAGAATGGGTGACCGTCCGGGAAGTTAGATGATTTGGAATGATGAGGGGTGATTAGAGATTAGAGGATAAATTGAGCAGTGATGAGGGGTGGCAGTGATGAGGGGTGGTGATTAGAGATTAGAGGTTAAAATAATTCAGAAATTTGAAAATAAAAAAAAATTAAAAAAATTCGCAAAAAAACCAGGTTTAAACCTGCGGAGGAGGCCTTTAGTCCCGGTTAGCCACGAGAACCGGGACTAAAGGACGGGCCTTTAGTCCCGGTCAGCCACAAGAACCGGGACTAAAGCCTTTAGTCGCGGTTCGTAAGAGGCGCGACTAAAGGGGGGGGGGGTCTTTAGTCGCGCATATTTAGTCCCGATTGCACAGCCGGGACTAAAGGCCTTTGCGAACCGGGACTAAAGGCCTTTTTTCTACCAGTGGAAGGCTGGCACCTTGTCACCGAGCGCCGTTGTTTGCCATCTTCAAAGGCCTTTCGTCAGCAAGGCCTTTCGTCAGCCCGCTTCTAATGCCCGGCCGACTCCTCCGTCATGGTTAAGGGATCGATGTTTTCGGTGCCTCTCCAAAGGTCATCATGCCCACTCTTGCAGGGACCCAATTCGGTGCAGAAGCTGACTCCGTTTCAGCCACACTGCTCGCTTCTGTCGTGCAAAGAACACCAGCCACCAGTCTACGCCACTCCGACGTGCTGCTCCATCACCCTCCCAAGTGCCTGCTCCTACCAAGGATGCTACCATGCTAAAGGTGTCGCTGCAGTCTGTCCTCGCGGAGCAGGCTGAGCTGCAAGACTGCCTGATGAGAGTTGAGAATTTTTTGGCGAGAGTTGAGGCGGTTCTGTGCAGGCTCACAATCATGCCAGATGTGCCTCCATTGGCCGAGATCCAGGTTGATTCCAAGGGTGAGGGTGAAGCAGACCCCTATGGTTGTTTCTCTCCTTGTGGTAGGCACATTGTCGAGGTCGTCACTCCAATGATGCATATTATGACTGCGTTGCAGGAGCTATCTGAGGCACCATCTCTGCGTTTGTCGATGGTGCTTCCAAAGGAGATGGGTTTGGTGATGCCCACGATGCCGTCATTGCCGATGTTGGCGGCAAGCCCGCCATTCATCGTTGTGGACAATGAGAGACATGATTCACCTCTGTCATGTGAGCATCTGGAGATGCCTGAGTCCATCGTGTCGGTGGTACCTGTGGCTGATGATTTTGATGCGGTCGGTATGTTGACGCCTGATCCTCTGGAGCCCAGCCAGCCGCTTGCCTTTGTGGATAGTGGACGTTCTGACGTTTCGGTCAGCCAGTCGCACGTGACAGTTAGCCAGGTTTCTGTGCGTGACAAGGTCTACGAGATTCTCTCCGAGTTAGAGATTCACAGCTTGCTCGCACGTTTGGAGAGGGCTAGCCCTGGATCTGGCAAGAAGATTATGGAGGAGGCTCTCACGAGCAAGAGCAAGAAGAGTAGCGCCACAGAAAAGGCGTCCGCAGTTGCTTGGTGGTTGGTCACGAGTCTCTTGCGTTGTCCTTATGGCCTGACTTGTCTTCGTGGATTTGGTGGTGCCTGTGGTCTTCGTTGAGGGTTTCTTTGCGATATAGCAATGTGGGGGGTGGTGGTCGTTATGTGTTGGGTATGATTGTCGGGTCGATCATGCACTTATGAGGTTGCATTCTCTGTGAGTAGTCCACATGTGATTTGTTTGTATCGGTTTTCGTCCGGTTTTCCGTAAATTAATTGGGCAATTAATGAGGCAAATCGTTTGCCTCCGTTTAAAAAAAATCATGTATGCATTTTGTCAGACGTACATTCAGAAATCAACGTGGCACTAGCAGCTCCTACTGTCAGTGAACAAAACCAGACGGGGCCATCAAATAACTCGTCTTCCTTAAGGTCTACAGAGTTTTCTTTCCAACCACTCTTAGTGTAGATAGATGGATAGAGGCGACAACATATTCCCAATGTTCTCAATAGGGAGAGCTCTGTGTCGCGAAGAGACAACCAAATAGGACATAAATGTTTATCGTGATCGACATCTAAGACCATAAACGGGAGTGAGGTTGCCTTGATAGCACTAAGCACGTAACATGACATCACCACCAGGCGATGTCGCAAGCACTATTAAGCCATAATAGCGCACCCAAAAGGCGCTACTGGGGCACGGGGCCAACAGGGGCTACCCGGCATCCAAAACAGCTCCACACGCTCATGTAGCCAAGACGGTCAAGCGAACACTGATGTGCAAGTATAGATTATATCATTCAAAAGAAAATAGTTGTCATAATGTCGTGTCAGCATGGATTGAATCGTTATCTGAATATAGATGCAAAGGTGAGAAAGCAGACCGACTTTCAGTTCAGTTCACTTCAACAGTTCTGAGGTTGGCTCTCAGGTCACCGTAATTGAAGTGGGCATCCCTGGGGCGTGTGCTAAGAAGACTCCAACACAGTTCGCTCTCCAGAAAAGCTGTGACACCATCAGCTCCTGCTAGTGCTGTAGGTGAACACAAACAATCAAGCAACCAAATAAGCAGCTAGCCAAGAAATACAAGGCGACCGGATTTGGAGAAAATTGTGAAGCGTCACTTGGAAAGAGACGGATCACCCAGAGATACACAGCAGAAAGAGCATTGTTTAGCATCGACACGGATCACAATTTGCAAGCCCTTCTTAATCTAGCATGAAATTAATGGTGTTCTACTTCTGATACATTTCTACACCTTGAAGATAAACATTAGCGGGCAAAGTAAGCAATGCTGGAACTGGACACTGGAGCGGCTCGAAACAGAAGACGAGAAAAAACATAGTTCCAAGAAGCTCAAATAAAGCAGCTTGTAGAGTTTCTCGTCAAGGGAGTGAGAATACGGTTCTACAGTTTTACCATCACAAGAGTTCATCACCATGTCTCCAAGGTGGTAGTCCACGGATGAAGAATTGAGTTGCACAAACCAACAGAAAGCTATACAAAATTACGGCACCACTGTCACACTTTATTCGACTTTTTACTGTCAAAGTTGCATCAGGGGCAAGGCCATCACCGCGCCAAAAACAGAGACGATAACCACCGTCAGCCAAAAGGGCACTCGCTTCTTCAGCTTCTTTTCGCTGCGAACCCGGCAAATTTTAACATGGTCTTTCTTACCTCCCTTTTTCACATGAGAGATAAAAATACATAATAGATCTGAGAGACCGGGACGTTAATTTTATTAAGTAGTGGGTCTGAGTAAATTTTATCGAGAGTGGCGTTTTGGCACATGAGAGCGCACGCTCCTAGTTTTTAAAATGCATTTTAAACATATTTTAAAAATGACAAAAGATTCCAAACAAAAACTTAACGCATACATCTTGATATTATACATGCTCATAAAGTCGTTTCGTAGAAAACCGACAACTTATGTGTCGCGTGTGAAAATAACAAAATCTGGTGTTAAAAATTTCTTTTCACAAGACATTCTTTTGTCTTTTTTACACAAGCCATAAAAAATGTCGGTTTTCTTCAAAACTTGACGTGCACACATATAATGTCGAGATGTATGTGCCAAATTTTTGTTTGGAATATTTTCACACATTAAAATATATTTTTCGAGTGCAGGAGCACAAACGGATTTCCAAATTTTATCTTCTTACTTCGCATGCAGAAAGAGAAGGCAAGAGTGACCATATTAAAATTGCTCTCACCGTAGCTGCCGCTTCCTGGACAGTGTCAGGTGAAGGAGCTGGGGCTCTGGTTCCGTGCTCCTTTTCTTGTTGTTGGTTGTACTTCTCCACATATTCAGGAAATAATTTCCTGAAGTGCGGGCAATTTTTGCCGTGGAACAAGAGCAGTGTCGATTTATACCTCATGGTTTGGAACAGGGAATCTCTCTCTCTCTCATGTCAGAAGGCGTAGTCAAGAGATGACGCAAGAATAATGACCACGTCGTTTCCGTCCCTACCGAACGCCTCCGCCATGGCGCCCTCCTCCAGGCCCAGCCCAGCTGAGGCCAACTCCACCGCACAACCCCATCCTGTCCGGCCCCGTCCGTTTGGGGTAAAAGGGACAAATGAGGCGGCCCAGCGCGGGCGCAAACGGACTTTTGTCCGTTTTCTGTCCGCTTTCGACCCATCTCCGGCCTAAATTTGCGTCGATTTTAGGATGAAACGGACGGACAGGCGGGATGCGCGCGCTTATCCTCCCCTGGCCCGCTTGTCGGTGGCACAAAGCAAACCCCCCCCCACCCCACGCCCCATTTGGCGCCATTTCCCCCAAACCCTCCCATGTCCCTCCCGCCGCCCCCTCCCTCCCCCGTCCATGGCCGACGCCCAGCTGAATTCCGGCGGCCTGGCCGTCGACCCGCCCCCAAAGGTGAAGAAGAAGGCGGCTAAGGCGCCAAGGAAGCCTCAGTCGGAGTGCACGCCAGAGGAGATCACCAAGTTGGACGCGGGATCGGCGAAGAGAAGGAGCCGGAGGGCGGTCGTCAAGGTCAATGCCGCCGCGGCCAAGTTCGCCGCCAAGCGCGATGCGATGGAGGCCGCGCGGCGCAAGGCCGCGGTCGACGAGAAAGAGGACATCGTCAACAAAGAGCACGCCTTCCTCATGCTTGGCATGTGCCGTCCGGCCGGTTTCCCTGCAGCGGTCGTCGGCCCGGCGAGCACAGGCTCGTCGGTCGCCCGGCCTCCGCCGCACTGCCAGTCGCCGATGTCGCGGACCACGCCCATGTCGCCTGGCTTTCCCCCGCCAAGGCACGACGCCCAGACCCGTTTCTCGGGGTCGCCGGACGTTGGTGTGATCGCGCCGTCCACCCCGCGCCCCTCGGCCGTCATCGACCTCAACGTCACGCCTGGGTCCAGCAGCGGCGGCCGGCCGCCATCCGTGGAGATGCAAAGAAAGCATGCACGGCCACCGTTTACGGGCACCATGTCGTCCCCTCGCGTCTTGTTCGACGGAATGCCAACACCAACGCCACCGGTCGATGACCCCTTCTACAACCAGTTCATGGAGGATGTGATCTACGAGTGTAGGCAGGGCCGTGCCTACGACCCCGACGAGACCCAAAGTCAGGATGGCCGCGCCCAGTTCGTTGCCGATGAAGAGGCCGTCGACCGTGCTGACTACGACCACGGTGACTCGTGGCATGAAGACGATGACATCTATTGCGAAGGTGATGGTGAGGAAGAAGAAAGCAATGACATTGATATTGGTGGCGAGCCATTGTTCATCGACGAGCTCACCCAAAGAGCGGAAGCACAAAAGAGGAGGAAGAGCATTCACACGGGTTCATATACCCAAGATGAGGACAAGTTGATTTGCCAATGTTAGATGGAGATTAGCCATGATCCGAGGACCGGTGCGCAACAAAAGGGCCTTGTTTTTGGACGAGAGTTCATAAAACATTCCATGAAAGGAAGATGTTTGAGCCCTGCCAAATTACAAGCAACTATTGCATCACCTCGATTCAAAAGAGGTGGTTGTTCATCCAACAAGAGTGCAACAAGTATTGCGCCGCATTTGAGAGCGTTGAAGCACGGCCCGTGAGTGGTCTTGGCGTTGGGGATATGGTATGCTCTCCTCATCCTAGTCCTTTCCTTGCTACGGCCATGAGACTTCGGCCTTGTATATGTTTCCATGTTCAATTGTTGTTGATCATGTGGTGTAGGCATTTCAATCTTTGAAAGCATTCAAGGTCCGGCACAATGACAAGCCGTTCACTCTTACGCATTGTTGGACGATCATCAACAATTGCCCCAAGTTCAAGGATCAATACCGTGAACTTCAAAGGAATAGAGGCAAGAAGACGGCCAAGTTCGCCGGAGGTGGAGATGGCGAGGCGTTGAAGAGGCCGAGGGGCAAGACCAACTCCAAGGTGGACGACATACGTGATGCCTCATCCATGGCCTTGCATGACACTTTGCATGGCATGATGTCTCAAAAAGACTTGAGGGACGAGAAGAAGCGGCAAAGCAAGGACGAGCAAATGAAGTAATATCTAGAGCTTCAAAGGAAGAAGCTTGAGATGGAGGAGGCGGCCAAGAGAAGGAAGATCGACATGGAGAAGGCGTCCCGACAAAGGCAGCTCGACATCGAGGCCGCCAATGTCTGGCTCTGTTGCCGGTGGCGTGAACTAGGCCGCTGGCCTGAACTAGGGCCGCTGGTATTTGAAATGTTGTTCTTTTTTTTAATATGGACGCGGACAAGATGGGGCAAACGGATGTGGCCGCGCGCTGGGCGTACGGCCACCGCATCCCAAGACAGACGCGGACACGACCCCATCGTCCTATCCAAAGGGATAAAATCCGGGCAGACCAGACGTCCGTTTAGGGTCGCGCGGTGCCGCGGTGGAGTTGGCCTGAGAGGCGATCCAGTACCTCCCGCGTTGGCCGCCGCATGTGGCCGCAGCACGCCTCGTTGGCCTCCCTGTACCCCGTGGGGTTCGCCAGCCAGTCGCCGTGGTTCACGAGCTATGCCACACGCTTATTCGAGGAAAACATCTTGGTGCGTACCGATGACATGGATATCTCATAGTACATCTGTATTTTTAGCTGGGAATTGTCGCCTTTATTTAAGTCTCAGACATCTCTGAGCAGTATAGAGCTGATGCAATCCGGTGGCACTCTAAGCCACGTCCTACACAGCTTATTCGCGCGCCCTTCCCTAGTGAGACAATCGGCAACGTTATTTGCCGAACATTGCGTCCAGGTTACCCTGAACTCTCTGGATTTAAGCAAACCCTTGATCTCCTCCACCATGAGCCCATACGAGGACAGGTCCCTCTCCAGATCGCTGAGTTTGTCCGCCACCACATTCTTCAGAGTCTGTCTCCAGGATCAGGCACGGGACATCCATATCCGCCGGCAGCTCCGCCAGAGAGTTACTCAAATGTTTTCATCGGAGAAGTGTAAATACGGTTATTTACTCAATTAATGCAAGATTTGCGAGGGCCCAGAATTTTGGTGGAGGCGCTGCAGGATTTGAGAGGTGCGTGTTTGTAGCGCCCAGCTCCCATACGAATTAGATTTATCGCTCGCCAGTCTCGCCCAGGGGCACCCGACAATTTTTTTTTTTTTTTGGCACTGGCATAACCTTAGTCCTAGGATCAAATACCACCCAGACAAATCGATTGGGATTTTGATCCCGGTAATCATTAGCGGTCATATGGGTGGTTACATTACTGTGCTCAAAGTATTCTTGATGCACCTCATTCCTAGCTATAATTAAATGTGTGGGATCGATCGAACAACACAAGATACTTCGAGTGTCTCATTCCTAACTCGATGTCTTGTTGTGTAAGAGGAAGGTCGTTTTGTCACAATATATAGCGTAGAGTCGAAAGTGGTAGGTGAGATGTGATATGGAATCTAGCTTACAAATAAAAGCTATACATGCATGAGATTCAAGATTATTCTTGAGTTACTAGTACCATTTTGCTCACATGCATGAAGAATAGAGGCACTGATTAATTGTTTTACTGGTCTTCGAAAACACACAATAAAATATGTAATCAGCTTTAACTACAATGATAACAATTCAGTATAAATTTGGAAACCAATATTACAAGCAACATAAGGCTTATATCTCACCAATTTATGAGCACAATGATTGTAAATTTTGCCCAACATAAATAGAAATGTCCATATATACTATGGATTATGTTTGATATCATATTTGGGTTTTCCAGAGTACTTTGCCTGTTAATAAGAAAATCATGCATACAAACATAACAAGTAAATACCCGCGGGGAGGGGGGGGGGGGGGGGGTATTGAATTGGATCTAAATTTAGAAATCAACATGGCAAGAAACATAATCAGAACAAACGTAAAACAATTATATTACCACTCCCATCAAATACATGACTTACAAGAAAGGATGCAGTCACACTTTTTAAACTTTCAATATTAATGTACAATAAAATAAATAAAAAGGTTGTGTGGAAATGATATTGTTAGATTTCTAAAAAAAACATATTATAAATCGCGCATTTTTTTCACTATCATATTCGAACAAACATAATGCTCAATGGTAGATACCGGACACTGTATCGGCTTGATGCTACATTTCGAGATAATAAAAGAGCCCTTTATCAAAAAAGATACCGGTCACCGTATACTAAAACCATCTATTTGCAAATGGAGCGGTTGTTTCATGCATACATCCCACGATTTGTACAATATAAATAAGAAATGAAATATGCAGTACCATGTTTGAGATTATATCTTGGTTTTGCATAGTACTTAGCTACATACAATATATTTTATTATTTGATGCAAACTAGTAAGCATGCACGTGCAACGCACGTCTCAAACAAAATATGTTTACATGATATAATACTAAAATGATTTTTACAGAAAATTCAGATCGCTACTAAATGTTATCATGTCACTCAAATTGTTTTTTCAAAAAGTGTGACATATTTGTGATCCAACACACATATCATAAACATGTCTTCACATAAAATTCACTGTCACATAATAATTATATTATAATTGCTACAAGAACATATTCTAAAAACCGCAACTAAGCATGTTTTGAAGGTCCATCTTTTGAAGCAATGAAGGTCCATCTATAGATGCGATCAATGATGCTTCGTTCAATGTATGTGATATTGTTTTGAGCTTCATTCTCTTCGTACTTTAAAATATGCACCAAAAATTGCTTCCTCAGTTGAAAACCATCCTACATTGGCATTATACAACATTGTTATAACAAGTTGTATGTGCAATGTGTATACAAATTAGCATGGTGTAAATAGTCACCTGGGGTATGGGAAAATATAGCTTTCCATCGCACAATGAGTGCATGTAATTAAAAACCAGATAACCAGACAAGGCACTGCATATATGAAATAAACACATAATGTGCATTGAATGAATCAACTAATATTGTAATGCGTTTAAAAGAATCATACCAATGTGAGTTTGTTGGAGCATCATGAACTATGCATTCCCATTTAGAGATATCATCCTTGAATGTAGGGTTTGCAACTTCAAGCGCAAGGTTTAGATTGTCGGCCATGGTTTTAAGTACATTCTTTCCGAAAGTAGGTATTGGTATCGGATCGAAAATTGAGACAACTTTTCTATTTTGATCCAAGACAAACAATAGAAATAACCCAAACATATACCAAGGCAATAAAATCTGCAATGATGAAATAGTTTAGAAATACATAGAATATTAATTAAGACCAAGTAAAGCACTGTTACAAATGAAAAAAAATCTTACCATATCACATTGAGAGATATGATAGTCATTACTGTCAGGCCAGCTATGGAACAACCCTTTCAATGTAGCAATTTCCATATGTTCACGATGACTTAGAGTCTCGTGCATAATGGAACATGGACTAAAGTACGAATGAGAAAATATTAGTGCAATGAGAAAAAAATGTAGTACGTGATTATAGTAACTTACACAAAAGTTCAGATCCATATAGTGAGATGGAATGTCTCTGAGAAGCTGGACTTCGTGGCGCGCTAGTATTCGCACAGCCATATTAAAGCAATGAATATCCATGTATTCATCATTGCTTAATATGTTTTTAATTTGTCTCAAATTTAAGCTAATAGGGTACGGATCAGAGCTTTTCACCCATTCTCTCCTGTAAAATCAAAATTCTGTAAATTATAATGACATCAGAGTAATTTGTTGGAATAGAAAATGAAATAAAAATATGGCTTACTCTAGTAGAGCGACATCATCAACCATACTGATGAACAAGCAAAGTTCATCTATTAAATCATCGTTTGTTGGGTTGACAGACGGTGAAAGAATAAATGACCGCGAGATGAGCTCAACTTCTGTTGATGTATTTGATATTTTGAAATTCTCAGGGGGTCTATCCAGAATCATACATTCTGTGGGATCTGTGTTGTTATCGTCCTCTTCCATGTCTCGATTTCTTATATTATCATCATTCAATTCTGAGTCCACTAAAATGACAGCTAGTTTTGTTCTAAAATCTGTCATATGTTCCTATTAAAACAGTAATAAGAGTTAAATAGTGATACAACATAGAATAAATATAATGATACACAGTAAAAAATACCTGTGTAGGAATGTCAGACAACATATCTCCAGTGAAGTACTCCATAAAATTTACCATCCACATACCACAAGATGACCTGCATGATTACAAATATAAAACTTAAATAAACTCAATCATTTTTAATCAAATTTATAGATATTTGTATAAAACAACTTTTAGAATCATCAAATGATCATGACTGAAACAACCCGTGATGAAAACAAAACTTTCACAAACTTAGTGAACCGGACATGCCCTATGAAATATAATGTGTATTTAGATGATCTAATACAGTACAGTGTATTTTTGTTCGGACAACGCCACACTCACTCAAAGCTCAGTCAAACTCCCACCGCCCCCTCATTTCTCCTTTCCTCCCCATTCTTCCCTCATTCGTGGCCACGACATCCCCATCCACAGGCGGCGGCCCGGCGATCTGCTCTGCGCCGCCCCTCACTCCTCCTGGCGACGCCGGGGCCATCCACCGCGTGCGCTCTCCTCTTCCTCCCCATGGCTGCCTTGCTCCCCATCACCTGCCCACTCTGGCAGCCCCCAACCCTAGTTCTCTCACACCCCGTAGGGAGAGGAGGAGTGAGGCTTCTGGGCGATGAGGTGCTGCTGGGCGAGGAGGCACTTGATTTGCGTTCGCCGGCGCTGGATCCGCGTGCGCCGGCGCTTGATCTGCTCCGTCGTGGCTCCGGCGACCTTACCCTGTGGCTCCGGGACAGGAAGGCTACCCCGACGACATACAGGTCCGCCCCCTTCTCCTCTCCTCTTGGATTTCTTCTTCTTTCCTTCCCTGAGATGGTGTTCGTGCTGGGCTGCAGGAGACCTCAACACGCCAATGGATGCAGCCAGCCTCCAACTCACCACGCACCTGCACCAACTTGATGCAGGGAGAGGAGGAGTGAGGCTTCTCTCACGGGATGACGCCCAGCCATGGGGCAGCAGCAACCCAAGGTAAAGCCTCCCTCTACCTCTCTCTCGTTTTGATTTCATAGGTCTGGTTCCCTGATTTTTCTGCTGCTCTAGATTCACTTGCATGCTTGACTGAATCTAGTTGCTCTCAGGCCCTAGTGTTCAATGAGATAGGCACTGCACTGTTTACCAATTTAATTTGCTTGCCTACAGCCACATGGTCCAGAGATAGAATTGAGATATTCAGACTAAGTTTAATGATTTGCTGGTCATAATTACTGAATTTCGCTTGGTGCTATCACTGTCGGCCTCTAGTGCTGAATCAGTTGGACACTGTACTGTTTACCAATTTAATTTGCTTGCTTGCCGCCACATGGTCCAGAGATAGAAATTCAGATATTGAGACTAAAGTTTAATTCAGATATAGAAGGTATACCAGTCTCTTTGCAGTTTGTTCTTAATACACTCTTCCCTTGGCCATGATGAGATGTTTAAGTCTTTCCACTTATCAGTTTTTAGTTCCACTTGAAGCGATGCATATTCGAATACATTTTCTAGTCCTTTGAGCTGTTGAATGAATAAATGACAAAGTATTAGCATCACAACCGAACAATAACAGAAATCGTCTTATCAAAAGATGGTGCAGTGGGACTAATGACTAACCATAGCGGTGAGGTCTTTGCGGCTCATTCTTGGGCCTAGCGAGTCGAGCACCTGGATGCATCGCTGCCCGGCATTTACAACTGCTAGGTACCAATGGAAGTGTTCAATGTTAACTGGAATGAATATCTGAAAATAGGGTTTTTGTTAGTTTAGGTCCCATCTATACAAACATTTATATGGAACTAAGACTCACCATATCATGTTCCAAATAAGTTGTAGCTCTGTTTAATACCCATCTTGGTGCGTCATCCCGTATAGAGCTAAATTCCTTTATCATCTTAGAGATGCATGCACTCTCTAAGAACACACTTCCACCTGACCTCATCTGTAGATGCTCTTTAGCACTTATGCAATGTATGTATGCGTCTATGATCTGCAATATGAAGTGCACACCTTAGTCAGAGGAGTGAATAGAAACTCATGTTAAAATAGCAGTCTTGTCTGAAAGACACATATACTTACTTCGTCGCCAAGGAATTCTTCGGGGAGTAATAGACGTTCTAATTGTTTTCTTTGGAGATGTGAGTCGTCGATGCTCACTAAATTTCTTTTATCGTTTCGTTCAGACATGATATTTTCAATCACAGACCAATCATCGCCAGTGCAGGCGTAATCTATCATGATGTAAGTAACAACATTTATTAATGACAAAGAAAATAAATGTAGCAAAAGCAGGGCATAGAAGGATTTGTCCGTGCCTTCTGGAGCCACCACGTAGTCTTGTGCCTTCTTAGGTTTGTTATGCAGTCGGATAGGCTTCCCTGTATGTGCCCCTTCCATGCGAGACGTTAGCTCTAATTCTCTGTCCTCAGTTGCATCCATTTGTTCACTTGTTTCATTGAAGGTTAATTCCTGGAGGCAACATTGCAAAATAATGGGTATGCAGGATATAATATACTTACAATTAGACCTATTTGGGACATAGTTGGAAAAGAAAAGATACCTCTGTCACTTCAGAGTCTTCGGAATCACTGGACTGCGTGCTCTGCTTTTTCTCCACTTCTTTGTCGGCTGTTCCATTTGATTCTCTCATTGTGTCCCCTATAGTGTCTGCCCCTTCGGTGCCAAATGTTTGTGCTAATTCCTCATCCCGAGCTGACTGCATTTGTTCACTTGTTTCGTTCAAGGTTAATTCCTGAGAGCAAGATTACAAAGAACAATCAGTATGCAGGGTTTAATATAATTAGAATTAGAACTATTTGGGACATATACTTGGAAAAGAAAATATGCCTCTGTCACCTCGGAATCTGTGGACCGCGTGCTCTTCTTTTTCTCCACTTCATCTTTGTTGGCTATTCCATTTAATTCTGCAAGTTTGTCCCCTACAGTTTCTGCCCCTTCGGTGTCGAATGTTTGTGCTAATTCATTGTCTTGAGCTGGCTGCATTTCTTCACTTGTTTCCTTGACGGTTAATCCCTGAGAGCAACATTACAAAGAATAATCCCTATGTAGTATTATAATATAATGAGAATTAGAATTATTTGGGATAGTTGAAACGGAAGCATGCCTTTGCCACTTCGCAATCTGTGGCCTGTGTGCTTTTTTTCTGTACTTCATCGTCGTTGTCTATTCCATTTGATTCTTCCTCGCTTCGTACCTGAAACACACATAATATAATATTACCCGGTACTTACTGGTTCTTCATCGCTTAGTAACTGAAACACATAATAATATAATATTCTTCAGTACATATAGAAGAGCAAATATTATGAAGATGAATAAAGAATCGTAGGTACGATATTATGATACTATAGATTACATGTTGTTTTGTCCCCCCTGAATAAGAAGAATAATAATGGCATGTGAAATTAAAAACCGCCTTTGTCAGCTTGGGTTTTGTATGCTTGTGTTAGGATATCACCTCATCAATCTGCATATTTTCTGTATCTTCCATGATGCCTTGTTCTTCTATTGCATTTGTTGACTCGGTGTTCATATCTTCATCTTTGGTTATCATGCATTCAATCTGCATATTTTGTGTATGCTCGTCCTTCGCTCCTTTGTCGATGTTTTCCTGAAAATCAAAGCATATATTATTATCACGTCATACACATTCAGCCCCTATGTTTTGTTAGCTTGAAAATCGATCTTATATGTTGGGTCGTAGGGAGTACATCAAAACTGTATGCACATATCTGCTCATGTTTACTTAACATAGTGGTATCAGGACATCCTTTCCAACTAAATTTCAGTATCTATTTCTTTTTTTAATTGTTCAGTAAACTTTTCGAGACTAACTTGCGTGACTATTCTCTCTAGTAATCAGGTGGATCTTGCCCAAAGAATTTCCTAAGTCACATAATGAAATCTCTGTAACTTTGCGGGATAACACAAGGCATGTTGATTCACTTCGTTGGATCACCTCTAGCGACTATGTTGCCTTGTAGATGTGAAATCGTGAATAGGATGTAATTATCGAGAGATATCATTATTACCACGATGATATCAGATTGATCCGTAGAGGCCACCGGGGATTGTGACGCAGACATGGGGGGACGATGGTAGTTCACCACAGACACATGTGTACGGCAAGCTGGACAGACTTGCGGTGGAGGAGGCCGGCGCGGCGGAGGGGTGTGAGGCTGCGGCAATCCTTCGCGAGAGAGGATGAAGGAAACCCTACGGTGCAAAACCCGTTGCTTCTGTGGGCTCCTGATTGAAAGATTGTTCGCTGTAGGCAATATGTAAGGCGGAAATCAGGGGAAGGACTTTCATAGCGTGAGGAGGCAAGGGAATCGTGATTGTTATCTCAGGCCCCACGCTTTCCTTTGATCTATCTTTTTTTGGCAACTCCTTTGATTTATCTCAGGACGCATGTTTTTTTTCTTTTTTTATACCCTACGCACATAGAATTAATTGAGTTATTTTCGTAATACATGTTTATGCAGAAATATTGCTCGGCTCATCAGAACGTTTATCTATTTTTTGTGTGCTTTCTCTTATACCTTTTTATTATGTACAGAAAGTTCATCATTCTCTATAGAAATATAATTCTTGTATCCTTTGTCTTGGCAGTTAGTTAATTATGTGCCCTCAATGGCCGTGTTTGACAGGAGGGGCCAAGGAAGTGCTTTTGATTGTTTCAAGACTGAGCTTGATAAAACGGCATAATCCACTATTCCTGAGATCAAACCATGCAACCTTGCAAATATTGTACTACAGCCCAAAGCTATTGGGACTGGTGACATCATAGGTTTCCATGTTATGAAGAAACCATCAAGGTGAGTTCCGTACTTATGTTTTATTATTATTGCTGCTCACGTGTGTTAAGAAAAATTGATTGCTTTCTTGGCCCTTTATCTCTTTTTGTTCATTGTTGCTTATGCTGTCTTCAGTGTTGTGTTTACACATTATTATCGACGGTTGTTAGTGTTAGGGACTGAGAATACTTAGTACTCCATGATGACCACGTCCAGTCAAGACTGAAATTGACACTTCTTTCTTCCATTTATATGTTAGATGGATCGTTTCAATTTAGTTAGTTCACGTGCGCTTGGCAATTCAACCAGTTATATTTGAGACTGAGGTCGAACAATCACATATGCACTTCAGAGAAAAACAGCCATCATAAGATTGCAATATTTCATTAGTTCTGTCAATGATCCCAGCAGCTTACATTTTGCTGGTATAGCAATCTTATGTTCTGGAATTTACAGAATAAATTGAAATTTCTACGTTCCCAAATGAATGCTGTAAGTAATCAGAACATGAACGGAATAACAAGTGTGACACATTTAAAGTCTGTACTTTTTCATTTCGGGACAGTTAATATGTCAACGATTTTTACAAATAAATCACACTAATAAACGACTCTGACATAAAGAGTCGGAGGTCACATCGACATCATTTGTGTTTTATGCCTATTATGTAGTGCGCTGTTATGAAAACCTGCAAATAAAACAAGAGAAAAGTGTTATATTCAGAGTTAGTTATATAGGTACAAAATCGAAGGTGCAAAGAAAACACGAACTATTGCACGTACCTCACCCCTCTAAAACATCTCTGTAGACAATGTTTTTGGTGCTTCTCCCAGATTTATCAACCTCCTTGTTAGGCTTGGCTAAAATCCGTGTCGTCTTTCTTGAGACACCCCTTGACAATGCAACATATAGTTGGCCATGTGAGAAAACAGGTTCTGGAAGGTAAATACCGACATTTGGGATGGTTTGACCCTGTGCCTTGTTAATGGTCATCGCAAAACTCAAGCGGATGGGGAACTGTTTTCTCTTAATCTTGAAGGGAAGTGAGGTGTCCTCCGAGGGCGACATAGGGATCCTAGGTATGAACACCCTCTTTCCAGCATGCTGGCCACCAACAATCTCTGCATCAATTGCATTATCTTGGAAGGCCCTGATCATAAGCCGTGTTCCATTACATAGCCCATTATGAGGGTGGAGGTTCCGTAGCAAAATGACCGGGCAGTTGATTTTTACTCTCAAGACATGCGGGGGCAACCCATTTGGTGTGATCGAGTTCAGGAAGTCAATTGTGTAATTATTCTGGAAGTCATCCTTGATATAGTCAAAGCTATGGTACACCTTTTCTTCGCCCGGAAACCTGGAGATCATCTTGTCATTCAGGTCATCTACATGCTCATTTTTGGTCGAGAGAATTGCACGTGTGCTCATGTACTCTCTCGACCTAGCATTGGTGTGCAGGGATGGGAAGACATCTTCGATAAGCTTGTTAATAGGTTCATCATCGTCGGTATAAGCAATCACAATGTCTTCAGGGAGATGCACATAGTCGTCGCCAATTGTTTCTTCCGTCCCATTGCCAATCCGTAGGAGGTATTCCGAGAACCAAGGGTCTGTCTGTGCCCGCATATTGCGTGTGAGGCGTATCTTGCGGATCTTCTGCCATAGATAGGATCTCAACAGTGTAGCATCAGTGATCTGTGCTCTTGTCCCTCGGGTCACAACGGGGAGGACCTGCCTGAAATCGCCACCAAAGCCGACAACCTTTCCACCAAATGGTAAAGAACATTCCATTATATCCTGCAGCAATCTATCAAGTGTCTCAACTGCTTGACGCTTTGTCATAGCAACTTCATCCCAAATTATCAAGGACGCCTGTTTAAGCAACTCTGCCGTACCACTCTGCTTTGTGAAGCTACATATGCTGTTGTCAGTGAGCTTGATTGGAATTTTGAACCTGGAGTGTGCAGTCCGGCCTCCAGGCATTATCGACGCTGCGATACCTGATGTAGCAGTTGCGATCGCTATTAGACCCATCGAACGGACCTTTGCAAGCAACGCCTTGTACAAGTACGTCTTCCCAGTGCCTCCTGGACCGTCAACAACGAATATCTGGCTTTTTTGGTTTGTCACATGATCCATTATGTCATTGAAACCAGCTAGTTGCTCATTGTTCAAACAGCTGAATAGATCTAGATGTTCTTGGTCCACTTTGACCTGTCTCTCCTCTGTTACCTCTGTATTGTCAAAGTTAGAAGAACCATCTGCGTCAACCAGGTCCGGAAGTCCATAGAGTTTAATATCCTTTCCCATGGATTGCAGCAGATCCCTGATATCCCTAAGGACCATTTGCTCAAGTGCTGCCTCATTCGATTGAGTACGGCGATAATCTTCAGACATGGATGCTAGATGTTTGTCCCATAACTGACGGATTTGTGTTGCCTCACAGAATACCAATATAGTCGCAAACAACCGTCTAAGAGCAGTAGGCATTTGAAATGTCGCTGCCTCCGTCATGCAATCATCAAGTGTCCTGTCGTGCTCAATGAGGCCTAATTGCTCACACGCCTCTCTGAAGGACCCGCATGCCTTGCCATTTACTGTTTTTAAATCATCAAATGAAGTGGCACCTCGGACATGGTTTAGGAGCACCCGCAAGTAGTACCTCTCTCCTTCAGCAGGGTGTGCATGCACCAATCTTCCAATCTGTGATCTCTTATTTTTTCTCGGTTGCCACTTCTTATTACCGGCTATCCACCTATAATGTTCTGGGAACTCTCTGTACAACAATTTTCGTGCCTCTGGATACTTTTGGTTCATCCCAAAGTACTCGGTAAGCATGGATTTGGAAGAAGATGGTCGAGCGACAACATCTTCCAGATTTTCATAAGCCTGAAATGCGACTGTATGCATGTTTGGCAAATGAAGCTGGAGCTGCAACACAGCTGGGCTGACACCAAACATTTTAAAGCCGAAAATCCTGTAGATAGCTTCGGGAGGAGATATATAGCGTGCATCCCTATATTGTCGAATTTCATCGATGATTCCCCCGTCATTGATAATATCCTGCTCGAACGCAAATGATGCCTTATCATGCCCTTTGTAGATGTATTTGAATAAGTACTTCACTGCCTTGATGCTCGAGCATGCTTCGACATTAATGTGACAGTTGTATGTCATCAGCAGAAATGGGTTGTAAGGGACCACCCATCTATTGTCCAAATCTGCTCCTCTGATCCTAACTCTCACCCCATCATCCCTCCTTCTATAGATGGGATATGAGTCTTTCCCTTGTAATGTAGCATCACAGAGATCTCGCGGGTAATGAAACCGACATTGTCCATCTATCATGCAAGGGCAACTTTTCTTGAGCGCGCCACATGGACCATGCAACATGTGTTTGACCACCAGATCATGGAGAACAGGATATTTATTTTTGTCGGGTATTTCTGCCGATATCACCCGATCATAGTCATCCGGGGTCCTTAACTTACTTTTAGCTTTCATGATCAGAAGTATATGCTCATGAGGGAGGCCTCGTTTCTGAAACTCGGTGAGATGTACATAAGCCGCAACTTCTCCAAAATGCTTACCCTTAATCAGTAAGTCCATCATGGATCGTTGTTTAGCTCTGTATACTCTTGCCACAAGGTCTGGACGGTCTTGTGGCAGCTGTCCAGGCAACAATTCAATAGTTATCTCCTCCCAGTAGGGATTGCATGTCATCGTGACAAAATAATCCGGTTTACCCCATCGTTGAACTATTGCCATTGCATCCAGGAACCTGCGTTGCATGTCACGGTCACCACCAGGAAAGGTACGTGGAAGCACGATTCTCTTGCCAATACGATCACCGCGTGACTCGCCAGCGATGACGGTGTCAACAAGGCCCTATAATAAATCAATATTTGACGCCAATTAGTATACCATGTTGAAGCAAAGAGTGGCATCTGTAATACAATTTAATAGTATAAACACAAGCACGTTACCTGGTAGAGGTCAGCGCATATGACCTTCTGATTTGCTGGCTTTGAGTACCAGTCAAGCCTCATTGTCTCAATCTTGATGTACATGTCAACCGCCCACTGTTGGAAAAGGCGCCCCCCAAACAAGATGATGTTAAAAAGCTTTTTCCGGACCTGCAGCTTGAAGGCATAGTACTCCCTCGCGCTAACATATTTCCTTGATTTTGTGGCATTCATCTCATTGTCACCAAAATCCTCATCCGGGTTATCCTCGTAGTCATCTAAAAATTGTTTAACAACATTAAAGTGTTGGAAATATGCCCTAGAGGCAATAATAAAAGGTTATTATTATATTTCTTTGTTCATGATAATAGTCTATTATTCATGCTATAATTGTATTGTCCGGAAATCGTAATACATGTGTGAATACATAGACCACAACCTGTCCCTAGTAAGCCTCTAGTTGACTAGCTCGTTGATCAACAGATAGTCATGGTTTCCTGACTATGGACATTGGATGTCATTGATAACGGGATCACATCATTAGGAGAATGATGTGATGGACAAGACCCAATCCTAAGCATAGCATAAAAGATCGTGTAGTTTCGTTTGCTAGAGCTTTTCCAATGTCAAGTATCTTTTACTTAGACCATGAGATCGTGCAACTCCCGGATACCGTAGGAGTGCTTTGGGTGTGCCAAACGTCACAACGTAACTGGGTGACTATAAAGGTGCATTACGGGTATCTCCGAAAGTGTTTGTTGGGTTGGCACGGATCGAGACTGGGATTTGTCACTCCGTGTGACGGAGAGGTATCTCTGGGCCCACTCGGTAATGCATCATCATAATGAGCTCAATGTGACTAAGGCGTTAGTCACGGGATCATGCATTGCGGTACGAGTAAAGAGACTTGCCGGTAACGAGATTGAACAAGGTATTGGGATACCGACGATCGAATCTCGGGCAAGTAACATACCGATTGACAAAGGGAATTGCATACGGATTGATTGAATCCTCGACACCGTGGTTCATCCGATGAGATCATCGTGGAGCATGTGGGAGCCAACATGGGTATCCAGATCCCGCTGTTGGTTATTGACCGGAGAGGCGTCTCGGTCATGTCTGCATGTCTCCCGAACCCGTAGGGTCTACACACTTAAGGTCCGGTGACGCTAGGGTTGTAGAGATATATGTATGCGGAAACCCGAAAGTTGTTCGGAGTCCCGGATGAGATCCCGGACGTCACGAGAGGTTCCGGAATGGTCCGGAGGTGAAGAATTATATATAGGAAGTCAAGTTTCGGCCACCGGGAAAGTTTCGGGGGTTATCGGTATTGTACCGGGACCACCGGAAGGGTCCCGGGGGTCCACCGGGTGGGGCCACCTATCCCGGAGGGCCCCGTGGGCTGAAAGTGGAAGGGAACCAGCCCTTAGTGGGCTGGGGCGCCCCCCTTGGGCCTCCCCCCATGCGCCTAGGGTTGGAAACCCTAGGGGGGGGGAGTTCCCCTTGCCTTGGGGGGCAAGGCACCCCTTCCCCCCTTGTGGCCGCCGCCCCCCTTGAGATCCCATCTCTTGGGGCTGGCGCACCCCCCCAGGGGCCTATATAAAGGGGGGGGGGGAGGGAGGGAAGCACACTACAGCCTTGGGCGCCTCCCTCTCCCCCTGCAACACCTCTCTCTCTCTCGCAGAAGCTCGGCGAAGCCCTGCCGGAGAACCGCTACATCCACCATCACGCCGTCGTGCTGTTGGATCTCCATCAACCTCTCCTTCCCCCTTGCTGGATCAATAAGGAGGAGACGTCGCTGCACATTACGTGTGTTGAACGCGGAGGTGCCGTCCGTTCGACACTCGGTCATCGGTGATTTGGATCACGGCGAGTACGACTCCGTCATCCACGTTCATTGGAACGCTTCCGCTCGCGATCTACAAGGGTATGTAGATGCACTCCTTTCCCCTCGTTGCTAGTATACTCCATAGATGCATCTTGGTGAGCGTAGGAAAATTTTAAATTATGCTACGATTCCCAACAGTGGCATCATGAGCCAGGCCTATGCGTAGTTACTATGCACGAGTAGAACACAAAGCAGTTGTGGGCGTTGAGTTTGCCAATTCTTCTTGCCGCTACTAGTCTTTTCTTGTTTCGGCGGCATTGTAGGATGAAGCGGCCCGGACCGACCTTACACGTACTCTTACGTGAGACAGGTTCCACCGACTGACATGCACTAGATGCATAAGGTGGCTAGCGGGTGTCTGTCTCTCCTACTTTAGTCGGAACGGATTCGATGAAAACGGTCCTTATGAAGGGTAAATAGAAATTGGCAAATCACGTTGTGGTCATACGTAGGTAAGAAACGTTCTTGCTAGAAACCTACAAACCACGTAAAAACTTGCCACAACAATTAGAGGACGTCTAACTTGTTTTTGCAGCAAGTGCCATGTGATGTGATATGGCCAGAAGATGTGATGAATGATATATGTGATGTATGAGATTGATCATATTCTTGTAATAAGAATCACGACTTGCATGTCGATGAGAATGACAACCGGCAGGAGCCATAGGAGTTGTCTTTATTATTTTGTATGACCTGCGTGTCATTGAATAATGCCATGTAAATTACTTTACTTTGTTGCTAAACGCGTTAGCCATAGAAGTAGAAGTAATCGTTGGCGTGACGACTTCATGGAGACACAATGATGGAGATCATGATGATGGAGATCATGGTGTCATGTCGGTGGCAAAGATGATCATGGTGCCCTGAAGATGGAGATCAAAGGAGCATAATGATATTGGCCATATCATGTCACTATTTGATTGCATGTGATGTTTATCATGTTTTTGCATCTTATTTGCTTAGAACGACGGTAGTAAGTAAGATGATCCCTTATAATAATTTCAAGAAAGTGTTCACCCTAACTGTGCACCGTTGCGAAGGTTCGTCGTTTCGAAGCACCACGTGATGATCGGGTGTGATAGATTCTTACGTTCGAATACAACGGGTGTTGACGAGCCTAGCATGTACAGACATGGCCTCGGAACACACGCAATACACTTAGGTTGACTTGACGAGCCTAGCATGTACAGACATGGCCTCGGAACACGGAGGACCGAAAGGTCGAGCATGAGTCGTATAGAAGATACGATCAACATGGAGATGTTCACCGATCTTGACTAGTCGTCTCACGTGATGATCGGACACGGCCTAGTTGAACTCGGATCATGTTTCACTTAGATGACTAGAGGGATGTCTATCTGAGTGGGAGTTCATTAAATAATTTGATTAGATGAACTCAATTATCATGAACTTAGTCTAAAATCTTTACACTATGTCTTGTAGATCAAATGGCCAACGTTGTCCTCAATTTCAATGCGTTCCTAGAGAAAACCAAGCTGAAAGATGATGGCAGCAATTATACGGACTGGGTCCGGAACCTGAGGCTCATCCTCATAGTAGCCAAGAAAGATTATGTCTTAGAAGCACCGCTAGGTGATGCACCAATCCCACAGAACCAAGACGTTATGAACGCTTGGCAATCACGTGCTGATGATTACTCCCTTGTTCAGTGCGGCATGCTTTACAGCTTAGAGCCGGGTCTCCAAAAGCGTTTTGAGAAACATGGAGCATATGAGATGTTCGAGGAGCTGAAACTGGTTTTTCAAGCTCATGCCCGGGTCGAGAGATATGATGTCTTCGACAAGTTCTTCGGCTGTAAAATGGAGGAGAACAGTTCTGTTAGTGAGCACATACTCAGAATGTCTGGGTTGCACAACCGCTTGTCTCAGCTGGGAGTTAATCTCCCGGATGACGCGGTCATTGACAGAATCCTCCAGTCGCTTCCACCAAGCTACAAGAGCTTTGTGATGAACTACAATATGCAGGGGATGGAAAAGACCATTCCCGAGGTATATTCAATGCTGAAATCAGCGGAAGGGGAGATCAGAAAAGAACATCAAGTGTTGATGGTGAATAAAACCACCAAGTTCAAGAAGGGCAAGGGTAAGAAGAACTTCAAGAAGGACGGCAAGGGAGTTGCCGCGCCCGGTAAACCAGTTACTGGGAAGAAGTCAAAGAATGGACCCAAGCCCGGGACTGAGTGCTTTTATTGCAAGGGAAGTGGTCACTGGAAGCGGAACTGCCCCAAATATTTAGCGGACAAGAAGAAGGCCGGCAACACCCAAGGTATATGTGATATACAAGTAATTGATGTGTACCTTACCAGTACTCGTAGTAGCTCCTGGGTATTTGATACCGGTGCGGTTGCTCATATTTGTAACTCAAAACAGGAACTACGGAATAAACGGAGACTGGCAAAGGACGAGGTGACGATGCGCGTCGGGAATGGTTCCAAGGTCGATGTGATCGCCGTCGGCACGCTACCTCTGCATCTACCCACGGGATTAGTTTTAAACCTCAATAATTGTTATTTAGTGCCAGCTTTGAGCATGAACATTGTATCTGGATCTCGTTTAATTCGAGATGGCTACTCATTTAAATCCGAGAATAATGGTTGTTCTATTTATTTGAGAGATATGTTTTATGGTCATGCCCCGCTGGTCAATGGTTTATTTTTGATGAATCTCGAACGTGATGTTACACATGTTCATAGTGTGAATACCAAAAGATGTAAAGTTGATAACGATAGTCCCACATACTTGTGGCACTGCCGCCTTGGTCACATTGGTGTCAAGCGCATGAAGAAGCTCCATGCAGATGGACTTTTGGAGTCTCTTGATTACGAATCATTTGACACGTGCGAACCATGCCTCATGGGTAAGATGACCAAGACTCCGTTCTCCGGAACAATGGAGCGAGCAACCAACTTATTGGAAATCATACATACCGATGTGTGTGGTCCAATGAGTGTTGAGGCTCGCGGAGGATATCGTTATGTTCTCACTCTCACTGATGATTTGAGTAGATATGGATATGTCTACCTAATGAAACACAAGTCTGAAACCTTTGAAAAGTTCAAGGAATTTCAGAGTGAAGTTGAGAATCAACGTGACAGGAGAATAAAATTCCTACGATCAGATCGTGGTGGAGAATATTTAAGTCACGAGTTTGGTGCACACTTAAGGAAATGTGGAATAGTTTCACAACTCACGCCGCCTGGAACACCTCAGAGAAATGGTGTGTCCGAACATCGTAATCGCACTCTATTGGATATGGTGCGATCTATGATGTCTCTTACCGATTTACCGCTCTCATTTTGGGGCTATGCTTTAGAGACTGCCGCATTCACTTTAAATAGGGCTCCGTCGAAATCCGTTGAGACGACACCGTATGAATTATGGTTTGGGAAGAAACCTAAGCTGTCGTTTCTAAAAGTTTGGGGATGCGATGCTTATGTCAAGAAACTTCAACCTGAAAAGCTCGAACCCAAATCGGAAAAATGCGTCTTCATAGGATACCCTAAGGAAACTGTTGGGTATACCTTCTACCTCAGATCCGAAGGCAAGATCTTCGTTGCCAAGAACGGGTCCTTTCTAGAGAAGGAGTTTCTCTCGAAAGAATTGAGTGGGAGGAAAGTGGAACTTGCTGAGGTGATAGTCACCCCTTCCGAACCGGAAAGTAGCGCAGCGCGGGAAAGTGTTCCTGTGGTGCCTACACCGACTGGGGAGGAAGTTACTGATGATGATCATGAAGCTTCGGATCAAGTTACTGAACTTCGTAGGTCCACAAGGACACGTTCCGCACCAGAGTGGTACGGCAACCCTGTCCTGGAAATCATGTTGTTAGACAACGGTGAACCTTCGAACTATGAAGAAGCGATGGCGGGCCCGGATTCCGACAAATGGCTAGAAGCCATGAAATCCGAGATAGAATCCATGTATGAAAACAAAGTATGGACTTTGACTGACTTGCCCGATGAGCGGCGAGCCATAGAAAACAAATGGATCTTTAAGAAGAAGACGGACGCGGATGGTAATGTGACCATCTACAAAGCTCGACTTGTCGCTAAGGGTTATCGACAAGTTCAAGGGGTTGACTACGATGAGACTTTCTCACCCGTAGCGAAGCTGAAGTCCGTCCGAATCATGTTAGCAATTGCCGCATACTATGATTATGAGATATGGCAGATGGACGTCAAAACGGCATTCCTTAACGGCTTCCTTAAGGAAGAGTTGTATATGAAACAGCCGGAAGGTTTTGTCGATCCTAAGAATGCTAACAAAGTGTGCAAGCTCCAGCGCTCAATCTATGGGCTGGTGCAAGCATCTCGGAGTTGGAACATTCGCTTTGATGAGATGATCAAAGCGTTTGGGTTTACACAGACTTATGGAGAAGCCTGTGTTTACAAGAAAGTGAGTGGGAGCTCTGTAGCATTTCTCATATTATATGTGGATGACATACTATTGATGGGAAATGATATAGAATTTTTGGAAAGTATAAAGGCCTATTTGAATAAGTGTTTTTCAATGAAGGACCTTGGAGAAGCTGCTTATATATTAGGCATCAAGATCTACAGAGATAGATCAAGACGCCTCATTGGTCTTTCACAGAGTACATACCTTGACAAGATATTGAAGAAGTTCAGTATGGATCAGTCCAAGAAGGGGTTCTTGCCTGTATTGCAAGGTGTGCAATTGAGCACGGCTCAATGCCCGACCACGGCACAAGATATAGAAGAGATGAGTGTCATCCCCTATGCCTCGGCCATAGGGTCTATTATGTATGCCATGCTGTGTACCAGACCTGATGTAAACCTTGCCGTAAGTTTGGTAGGAAGGTACCAAAGTAATCCCGGCAAGGAACACTGGACAGTGGTCAAGAATATCCTGAAGTACCTGAAGAGGACTAAGGATATGTTTCTCGTTTATGGAGGTGACGAAGAGCTCGTCGTAAAGGGTTACGTCGACGCTAGCTTCGACACAGATCTGGATGACTCGAAGTCACAGACCGGATACGTGTATATTTTGAATGGAGGAGCAGTAAGCTGGTGCAGTTGCAAGCAAAGCGTCGTGGCGGGATCTACATGTGAAGCGGAATACATGGCAGCCTCGGAGGCAGCACAGGAAGCAGTCTGGATGAAGGAGTTCATTACCGACCTAGGGGTGATTCCCAATGCGTCGGGCCCGATGACTCTCTTCTGTGACAACACTGGAGCTATTGCCCTTGCGAAGGAGCCCAGGTTTCACAGGAAGACCAGGCATATCAAGCGTCGCTTCAACTCCATTCGTGAAAGTGTTCAAAATGGAGACATAGATATTTGTAAAGTACACACGGACCTGAATGTAGCAGATCCGTTGACTAAACCTCTCCCTAGGGCAAAACATGATCAACACCAGGACGCAATGGGTGTTCGATTCATCACAATGTAACTAGATTATTGACTCTAGTGCAAGTGGGAGACTGTTGGAAATATGCCCTAGAGGCAATAATAAAAGGTTATTATTATATTTCTTTGTTCATGATAATAGTCTATTATTCATGCTATAATTGTAGTGTCCGGAAATCGTAATACATGTGTGAATACATAGACCACAACATGTCCCTAGTAAGCCTCTAGTTGACTAGCTCGTTGATCAACAGATAGTCATGGTTTCCTGACTATGGACATTGGATGTCATTGATAACGGGATCACATCATTAGGAGAATGATGTGACGGACAAGACCCAATCCTAAGCATAGCATAAAAGATCGTGTAGTTTCGTTTGCTAGAGCTTTTCCAATGTCAAGTATCTTTTCCTTAGACCATGAGATCGTGCAACTCCCGGATACCGTAGGAGTGCTTTGGGTGTGCCAAACGTCACAACATAACTGGGTGACTATAAAGGTGCATTACGGGTATCTCCGAAAGTGTTTGTTGGGTTGGCACGGATCGAGACTGGGATTTGTCACTCCGTGTGACGGAGAGGTATCTCTGGGCCCACTCGGTAATGCATCATCATAATGAGCTCAATGTGACTAAGGCGTTAGTCACGGGATCATGCATTGCGGTACGAGTAAAGAGACTTGCCGGTAACGAGATTGAACAAGGTATTGGGATACCGACGATCGAATCTCGGGAAAGTAACATACCGATTGACAAAGGGAATTGCATACGGATTGATTGAATCCTCGACACCGTGGTTCATCCGATGAGATCATCGTGGAGCATGTGGGAGCCAACATGGGTATCCAGATCCCGCTGTTGGTTATTGACCGGAGAGGCGTCTCGGTCATGTCTGCATGTCTCCCGAACCCGTAGGGTCTACACACTTAAGGTCCGGTGACGCTAGGGTTGTAGAGATATATGTATGCGGAAACCCGAAAGTTGTTCGGAGTCCCGGATGAGATCCCGGACGTCACGAGAGGTTCCGGAATGGTCCGGAGGTGAAGAATTATATATAGGAAGTCAAGTTTCGGCCACCGGGAAAGTTTCGGGGGTTATCGGTATTGTACCGGGACCACCGGAAGGGTCCCGGGGGTCCACCGGGTGGGGCCACCTATCCCGGAGGGCCCCGTGGGCTGAAAGTGGAAGGGAACCAGCCCTTAGTGGGCTGGGGCGCCCCCCCTTGGGCCTCCCCCCATGCGCCTAGGGTTGGAAACCCTAGGGGGAGTTCCCCCTTGCCTTGGGGGGCAAGGCACCCCTTCCCTCCCCTTGTGGCCGCCGCCCCCCCTTGAGATCCCATCTCTTGGGGCTGGCGCACCCCCCAGGGGCCTATATAAAGGGGGGGGAGGGAGGGCAGCACACTACAGCCTTGGGCGCCTCCCTCTCCCCCTGCAACACCTCTCTCTCTCTCGTAGAAGCTCGGCAAAGCCCTGCCGGAGAACCGCTACATCCACCATCACGCCGTCGTGCTGTTGGATCTCCATCAACCTCTCCTTCCCCCTTGCTGGATCAAGAAGGAGGAGACGTCGCTGCACCGTACGTGTGTTGAACGCGGAGGTGCCGTCCGTTCGGCACTCGGTCATCGGTGATTTGGATCACGGCGAGTACGACTCCGTCATCCACGTTCATTGGAACGCTTCCGCTCACGATCTACAAGGGTATGTAGATGCACTCCTTTCCCCTCGTTGCTAGTATACTCCATAGATGCATCTTGGTGAGCGTAGGAAAATTTTAAATTATGCTACGATTCCCAACATAAAGTTGGTATAATAGAATCATAAGAATATAAAAACAGGAATCGTGTCCAATACCTGCAGCTAAATCAGTGGCTTGGTCTTCATGCCCTGCGCCATGACCAAGTTCTTCTCTAATCATGTTATCGTCTGAAAGAGGGATACCAAATAAGGTTAACTTTGACTGGCCTGGTCGTCATGTCGGCGGCCATGATCAATTTGGTCTATAATCATGTTATTGTCTGAAAGATGAAATACTAAATAAGGCTAACTTTGATTAATATGTATAAATCAACAATGAACATAAATCTGGTATAATAGAACCATAAGAATACAAAAACAGCAATCACGTCCAATACCTGCAGCTAAATCAGTGGCCTGGTCTTCATGTCTTGCGTCATGACCAAGTTGTTCACTAATCATGTTATCGTCTGCAAGATGGATTACTGAATAAGTTTAACTTTGATTAAAATTTATAGATCAATTATGAACATTATACCTGAAGGAAGAACATAGGCTGGGTACAGTTGTCGTGCAGTATCATCCACTGAATCTTGGTTTGTGTCATCGGCGGCCCCAATATTATGGCATCAAACGATTCCAACCGATCTCCCACGTGGGAAGAATAGTGGATATGACAAAGGGTCGTAGCACCCATAGTATGCTCTAATATACATGGGACGCTCTCCTTTCCCGTACACGATAACACTTCTATCAAAGGTTTTTTGTGGGTCGCTCCCTTCAACCCATATTGCTGCTACCTGAGAAGTTGTTGGTGCATTGTACCTTCGTTGATCAAGCTTGATATCGGTATTTAATGAGATCCTGTATTCATCTAGATTTGGAACAACACCAAGGCTTTTAAATACTTGAGCATAAGGGTTTTGCTCTAGTATTGCCAGAATCTTCCGTATGAGATCTAACCTAAGATTTGGAGACCTCTTAACCCTGTGAAACAAGTTTTCATCTGTATCATAAATATATAGCTGCAAATGTCGAGGGCCATTATCACCAGACTCGAGATCATCAAGAGCGTGGTACAACCCTCCACACGCACGAAATGTATATACGCCGGTTCCTGCTGCGGTGCTGACTCGGCGATCAAGGGTGACTCCCAGACTTGTGAATGAGAAGTGGGAGTTGAAATGCCGTATATTTTCTCTGAAATATCTAGCATCCCCATCATCTTGACTTGTAAACAACCGTTTCAACTCCTCACAAACATCTGGAGTAAATACATCCACTTTTCCATTTCTGCAGCAGAATGCAGGCCCCTCGTATTGAAATCGCAAAGCTCCACAATGGCGGCAATCAGTAACTTTTCTAAGCACATGATGCTTTTTGGGCAGGTTCATGTAAACTCTGTTGTGAGCATCATTATTGGGAGCTCCATCACCATACTTTTGCTCCACTCGGTAGGATTGAAAATAAACATCTGGAGCAGAATGCATTAATTAAAGTTCACCCAGAAACCATATTACTAATACTATATTGTACTGGCAACTCATGTCAACAACAATAAACCTGGTTGGCGAAGATCCTAGCTTCTTCATCATGGTCCATGTCTCCAGTTTTTTCTCCTAGGTTCCCGTCTCCCAAGCATTCTATTTGTGAGTATTGAATAGTAGTGCGTTAGGAGTAGTAAATGATGCTCATTTGATGTTATGCATACTGGGGAGATGAAACTAAAAATGACATTATGCAGACCATCAATGTTTATGGTGTGGACATCGGGCTCCAGTAGTCCGTAAGCATCTTCGGCGTGGTCGTTGGCTGAAAACATTTATTTGGCACAAAAGATTAAGCAAAAGAAATGGACCCTTTTTATGCACAGGATGGTACCACAAGACCGTACCAATTTGATTATGAGGGGTTTGACCTGCATCTGGGGACGGTTCCATCCCTGGAGTAATATCATTACATTGGATCGGTAGAGGTTTCTTGCCATAAGAAGGATCTGTACCTGAAACAAAAATAGAATGGCAAATTAGAGAAGAAATAAACACCGGATAATTTAGCACCATTAATAAATCAGACAACTAACCCTTTTTTTAGAAGAATTTTCTGGCATATGTAGGTTGTCGATTGTACTGAGTTGGGGGTTCTCATCTAGTGACATAAGTGTGGGTATCAGTCGTCTTGAATTCCGTTGCATCTGGTACGCATTATTTCTGTGCAACCAATCAGACTCATCGTCCACATTGTCTTCTCTGGTCAAATGAACGGAATTTGGTACCGCACCCCTGCACTTGTTATGTTCTGTAGTTGTGTGACTGCAGATTGTCCGGTAGCCGGCACTTGCGTTACAATGTTACTGCCATCAAGGACGGCAGCAATATGATTATTTTGCTCGCGGGTTTGTCGCTGTCGCTTTAATATTTCCTCTCTATTTCGTGCATACCGCTCCCTTTCCATACGATTCTTAATCTCATTACTGCCTGTGTAGATGAAGAATAGATCATTATATATAGCAATATATATATATATAATGGAGAATGAATTTCATCTTTATTAATCTCATTACTGCCTGAGTAGATGAAGAATAGATCATTATATATAGCAATATATATAATGAAGAATGAAGTTCATCTTTATTACCTTGTGATACACCCAGCTGTGTTTGTGCCCCACTGATCTCAGCAGACGCAAGTTTCTTCTGTTTGTAGGCCTCACGTCGTCTCTTATTAATCTCATCCTTATTTTGTGCATACCGCTCTCTATCCCTCTGCCTTTTTACTTCTTTAGGGTCACCCAAGGATTGGTTGTTGCTTATATCCTGGAACGGGGTGCGCGCCCTGTTGGGACTGGTTGGGGCCATACAAAGTCCTTCAACCCTGTGAATGTCAAGAATGGTATCACACAATTGTAACTGAAGGAATACTATTACCACAACTCAGACATAGTAGTGTTTTATGTTCAACTCCATCCTACTGTTTAACATGAAAGCTTTGTTAATACTCAGTCGCCAATTGAATTCCTTTTGCATTAATATATATACCTGCAATAATGATTCAGGATGTAGTAGTTTGTAATGCTATTCATGTAGGTGTGTCTCAGAGTGACTTTATGTGTGTTCATATTTGGAACTGAGAATTGAACCTGTTCATATGCAGCTTGATGAGGCATTTAGGTGAGGTCAGTATATGGTCATGCCATATTTCACCAGTTCATACACTTTCCTTCTTTTTCATAATTTCATTCAATCAAAACAATTGATGGATCACATGAACAGGTTGACAAAGGAGCAGGGCGGAGGCGTCTTCTAGCCTAACGAAGCCTTGGCGGCAGCGGCATGTAAAAGCCTTTCGAACTTCAGATCAGAGAAGAGCATGCACCTATGTCGGCGAGGAGCTCCTTGTCGCGGCCGTGGCAGGGCGTCTGTGCGGCTGGACCTGTGACCTCGTCGTCGCGGCCGTCGTCGGGTGCCTCGGCGGCTGCGCAGGGCAGCGACGTCGCGGCCGTCGTCCGGTGCCTCAGCGGATGCGCAGGGCAGCGACGGTGCATGTAATCTGGACGTCGAGCCTGGATTGATTCCTGCTAATTTAGCTCAGTTGTTTCCGTGTATGACTCATTTGTTATCCGTGTATGACTCTCCGTGTAATTTGGATGTGGGTTGTTACCTTTTTTTTTAGAAAAGGACGTGGGTTTACCTGTACACTCGTGCGAGCGTGGGTTGTTAGTACGGGCAGAGTTTTCGTCCGCCGTTGTCAAGTTCTCCCGTTTAATAGTAGTGTAGACTCTCGTTTAATAGTAGTGTAGATATGTTGGTGATGCAGCATAAGGAGTAAATGCGAGTCTGAGAGGTAATTGAAATATTTTTTTATTGTGGATTAGATATTGTTAAATTAAATTACTTACCCCATAAGAAAAAATATCTAGGATGTTTTGGTGATAACTGTTCATTAGATTTCTGGCTAAAAATATTTCCAGTTACATAAAGTTTGCTAATGCGTAAAAATGGTCAAAATGCATATTAGAGATTGTTAATACGGCTCCGCCTAGCTACAGCCGCCGCCTCCAAACAAACTATTCTCTGCCTCCCTCCGGCGCCAGTTTCGGTCCGTCCCGTCTCCGGTGGCCTTAGGGCCATGGAGGCGGAGTGGATCTTGGCCCTTGCCGGTGGGAGGGCACGGTTTTTAGATCTGTTTTTGAGCTTTGTTAGGGTTTGTGTCCTGCTCAGGAAGGCGAGACGGCGGCGGCTCCCTGAAGATGGAATAAAGGTCTTCCCGCCTAGCCCCTGTTCCGGTGAGCATCTAGCATCATCGGTGGGCGTGTGGAGGTGCGTCTCCGGCGGATCTGTCTTTGGTGGATTTGCTCGGATCTGTTCGTCGTTCGTCTTCGTTCGTGTGTCTTCAGGTTGGATTCTTTTGATCTACACTCTTCATCTGCGGCGGTTGATGTTCTGGTGCGTTGGTTCCATTGGGCCTTAGCACGACGACTTCCGGACTGTCTACTACAACAACGTTTGCCCGGCTCCGGCAAGGGAGGGGCGATGACAGCGGGGCTATCAGCTCGCTTCAGTGCTTGTAGTCGTCGCTAGGTGGTATACGGATCTGGATGTAATTTTATTATTTCTAGTGTTCATTGTACTACCATGATTGAAGATGAATAGATTGAAAGTTTTTCCCGCAAAAAAAAGAGATCGTTAATACTGAAATTTCATCTGTTTACACACATAGAAATTGTTTCATGCATATATTAATTAAATATGTTTTTACTCTGTGTTGGAGGAGAGTAAATGTTATTATTTACTCGAATGTTGTAGGATTTACAAAGGTCCAACTTAATTCGTAAGCATACGTCTATATATAAGTACAAGTTTTTTTTTTGAGAAGGAATAAGTACAAGTTTTTAATAAGGGAGTTTTTTATTTACTCAATAAATGATATCAAGGCAACACAACCACCATAGAGTTCACAAACCACCTCATAACAAGATGCACACACCGATGAGTATTACTTTTTACAAAAGTGTGATGAAAAAGATCAGCCTAAAAAGAAAAGAAAAAACATATTGTGATGGAGGATTGAACTGGCTACTAAACCGCCATTCATGGTGAATAAACACATCCTTGGTTTCCCCTTCCACCTAGGTACATGCGTCGTAAACAGCTTCATGTGCACTTACCAATAAAGCAAGGACCAGGTACAAATTTAGTGTGTAAATGAGTATAACTTGTGGGGGAGAAGAAATTTCATTTCACCAAAGATCACATTACTTCTACATATCCACATCGACAAGCTTAATGTTGCCACCCAACTAGGATTGGGCCGGGTCTATGTTTCATATCAATTGCCCTGCAGCTAGTTACCATTATAACAGCCCATCACTGACACAAATTAGAAGCAACCTGGATGGCCGATGATGCAAATCGAGCAACTTACATTCAAATAAGAGATGTTTGATTGTTTCATCTTTAAACATAAACAACATCATTTACTTCCATTAAAATTTTGGTTAGAAAGATTATGTATTGTTAGAAACCAGCAATGAATACCAAAGTAAACGTTTATCTTTTAGCAGAATCTTTAGTTTCCACGGTATTTTATTGTTAATTAGTGCTAGCAAGATACATAGAGTTACCGGTGATTCGGTGAATAGTGTGTTCTGTGCAAAATACACTGGAACTCATTCGAACTTTGTGCCAATGTGAGATTGGCTAGATGTACAAAAGGTTTTTTTTTTCTGAAAAGTTCTGACACTGGATAATCAAAAGGTATGAAGAAACCCAAATAAAGAATTTTGCAGGTTTCTCGTCAGCTACACCTACACTGTAACTGATCAAGCAATACAAGAGAGGCCATGCATTGCATTTCTTGGTCAATATGTAATTGCGTAGGAGAAAGTATTACGACTATATAGCATAGAGTCGAATGTGGTACTCCCTCCGTCACAGTTTAGAAGGCACAGTTAAATTTGCGTGCATTTCCACAATAGACAAGGTTTAGGGCGCATTGCATTTATTTCTAGTAGCTACTTAGTACTCTAATATACTATTTCTATATGCATGCGGAGTGTGAATGCTATTTTTTAGCCCATCTCACAACCAATAGATAACCACCTAGGTCTCAGAGAATTTTCAAGCGCGCCTTCTATACCGTGACGGAGGGAGTAGGTGAGATCCAGAGTGGAATGTAACTCACCAATAAAGTGTATCGGTAGGAATTACTAGTATCACATGCATGTATGAAGAATAATGACGCTGACTAATTGACCGGATGATTAAAAAAATCAACATTTGATGCTTAATTGGTTGGATCTCGAAATCTTTTTTTTTGCGGGAGGGTAATATCATACTAAAATATTTAATCACCTTTCAAATATTGAAATCGTGTAGGCCTCATTCGGTTTGGAGGATTTTTATAGGAAAAACATGGGAACAAGGATTCCAGAGGAAAATTTCCTATATATGTATTCGGTTTGTAGGAAATGTGTACAGGAGTTTTGTAGGAATATTATTCATTTCTTATGCTTTTGGAGGAAACTACACATCCACTCAAAGCTCATTTTGCGCATAGGAACGAGGCAAGTCAATTCCTTAGAGTGGCAAGTGCCATCCTACCAAATTCCTATACTACTCCAAATTCCTACGTTTAGATTTCCTTCAAACCGAATGAGCCCGTATACATATTGGCATATGTAAATTTTGAAATCAGCGTGGCACTAGCAGCTACTGCTGTCAGTGAACAAAAAACAAACGGACCATCAAATTAGCTAAGCCTCAACTCATCCTCCTTCAAAAGCAATTCAAACTATTCAAAAAAAAACTCATCCTCCTTGAGGTCTACCGAGTTTTCTTTCCAACGACGCTTAGTGTTTTTTTGAAACGGAGGCAAAAGATTTGCCTCATATATTAAATAAGGAGAGAAGAGTTTGTTACAACACACACCCAGAATACGGCATGGCAATTATTCTCGCAATAAAAAAGACCCTAACTTCTTTGCCCCGGCTTAGTGTAGATAGAAGGATAGAGGCGACAACATATTCCCAATGTTCTCAATAGGGAGGGCTTTGTGTCGCGAAGAGACAACCAAATAGGATACCAACGTTTATCATGATCGATATCTGAGACCAAAAGCGGGAGTAAGTTTGGCTTGATAGCACTAAGACAACATCACCAGCAGGTGATGTCGCAAGCACTATTAAGCCAGAATAGCACACCTAAAGGGCGCTGCTGGGGTACGGGGTCAACAGGGGCCTACCCGGCGTGCAAAATAGCTCCACACGCTCATGCAGCCAAGGCGATCAAGCAAACAAGGATGTGCGGGGATAGATTGTCATTCAAAATCCTAGAATTACAGGAGTTTCGCTTGCTTGAATCGTATATATGCAAATGTGAGAAAGCAGACCGACTTTCAGTTCAGGTCCCTCAGGTCACCGTAATTGAAGTGGGCATCCCTGGGCGTGTGATCACGTGTGCGAATTAGACTCCAACACAGATCGCTCTCCAGAAAAGCTGTGACAGCAGCAGCTCCTGCTAGTGCTGTAGGTGAACACAAACAACTGAACACCAAATAAGCAGCTAGCCAAGTAATACAAGAGGGTTTCCTAAAAAAAAGTAATACAGAGGGCCAAATTTGGAGAAAATTGTGAGGCACCACTTGGAAAGGGACGGATCACCCAGAGATACCCCAGCAGAAAGAGCATTGTTTAGCAGACATGAGTCACAATTAGCAAGCCCTTCTTAATCTAGCATGAAATTAATTGTGTTCTACTTCTGATACATTTCTAGACCTTGAAGATAAACATCAGCGAGCAAAGTAAGCAATGTTAGGATTTGAGCGGCTCAAAACTAAAGACAAAAAAAAGGTAATACCGAGAAGCTCAAATAAAGCAGCATGTAGAGTTTCTCGTCAAGGGAGTGAGAATACGGTTCTACAGTTTTACCATCACAAGAGTTCATCACCATGTCTCCAAGGTGGTAGTCCACGGATGAAGAATGAGTTGCACAAACCAACAGAAAGCTATACAAAATTACGGCACCACTGTCACACTTTATTCGACTTTTTACTGTCAAAGTTGCATCAGGGGCAAGGCCATCACCGCGCCAAAAACAGAGACGATAACCACCATCAGCCAAAAGGGCACTCGCTTCTTCAGCTTCTTTTCGCCGCGGACCTCGGCCACTGGTCTTCCTATATTGTTCACCATTGCTGCCGCTTGCTGGACAGCGGCAGGAGAAGGAGCTGGGGCAGGGTTCTCCTGGGGCTCTGGTTCCGCTCCAGTTTGCTCCTTTTCTAGTTGTTGGTTGTACTTCTCAACATACTCAGGAAACAGTTTCCTGAAGTGCGGGCAATTTTTGCTGTGGAACAAGAACAGACTTGAGTAAACTTCATGGTTTGGAACAGGGAATATCTCGTGGAAGAAGGCGTAGTAGTCAAAACAAGACACAAGAATAAATGGCATTTCAGAATAAGCCAACAAATGTCAGCCGTCTAAAAGTGAATTAGATATGCTGAGTTCATTGCATTTGGGAAATACTGAATGAGATAGGATCCCCTAAAAACAAAAAACCAAGATATTAATTATGGAAGCATATTTACTGAACAGTGAGTGAAAGCTTCAGATAGTTCTTGCATCTGAAGGATTAACCTTTTTCTCAGTCACACCCAAAAGAACTAAGCATATCTTGCAGATAAATGTATTTACCTCTCACAGTTGTAAGCAAGAGAAGCCTTAGCTAAACGCTTCTTCTCTCCATCTGTACTTCTGATGCTTCCAGTTGTAAGAGCATCATCCATCTACAAATACAAGAACAATTTTACAGTTTACATCAGAAGGCAAGAAGCTGGAAATAATTATGTTCTTTGGTAAACCAGATGGTTCTAAGGGTATAAAAAAAACAGCAAAAAGCTGTACAAGCATATCTTTTGTACTTTAAGCACCAGAATACTAGATTTAGGTGACTAGCATGAAAATTAAGATTATCAGAAGAACTGAAACATTAACCAACAGTACTGCATCCTTGCAAGTGAAATACCAACATTGATTGCGTAAAAATGAATTACTTGCAGTAGTAATGTAGTGTTTAGTAAGTATTCATAGTACAAATTGCTAGGCTTGAATGACAGTTCATCTCCAAAATATGTATGTCAACAATTATGAATTGAATTGAAGTTCTTTTGCTAACTCGTAGATGATGAAAAAGTAACAACAACTTACCATAAATGAGAGGAGTCCTGTTAGAATGCTGCAGCACAAAGGCGTATGTCAGACCGGTGAAGAGAAAAGCACAAGAATACCATATAGCAAAATATATTCACAGATTGACAATGACGGATCACTTGTATCATTGGAAAAGTGAAGGTAGACTTTAATTTGTTGCAAGTTCCAAGTTCTCAATGTTTTGTTCAATAAGAAGTTCGGTTGACTTCCAAGCAAACCAGAAAAGCATCATTCATGGATGTTCATACAGAATAAGAAAATTGCGGTTGAGCATTTAATTTGAAGGCAAGTAACTGAAGACCATCTTATGGGGATACATCTAAGTTCAAACTTAGGAGCTGAAAAGCATGATTGGTTTAGTTACCCACAAAATATTTTAAAATGTGTCAAATGAGAAAACATATTCCCCAGGCCTGGGAATGAGAAGACACTCCAGGCCTGGGAATGAGAAGACACTAGTATCACTCACTCATCGAGGTATATCATTATGTGCGTACCTTGCTACAGACCACATGGGATTCCAAGATTCTGGATGAACTGCAAAAACAAAGCAATATAAGAATTATTTCAATCCGATTGGAAAAAGGTAAAAAAATAAAATCTGATTACAGTATGGTGCTTACAGTCACTCATTGATAGGCATATCCTTTTGTGAGGGGCAAACCTGCCGCTGGGGGTTGTCATGCTGAGCAAGAAAGACAAATTGTAAGTAGAAATCTAAGAGAAGTCCATTTATTAATTCGATATTAACATATTTATCTAATTGTTTTCCTTTTAAACATCCAAATAACAAGGAATTGTCGTTGAAAAAGGCACAACCAATGCTGTAATGTTTCAGTACCTGATACTTGGAGGTTTAAAAGGGTAATCAGAGGGAAATTTAAGCTTCCCATAGTAATATCCACCTTCAGGAGGAAAAAACAAGTGCAAAAAGACTGTTAAACAAGTGCAAAAAGACTGTCTGGCTTAGGATAGTACATAGAAGATAGTAGTTTCAAATATGTATCATATTTACCTTCAAAGGGTGTGGCTACACTTCCTTCAAGTACAAAATCTGGCAACCAAAAGACAAAATTAAGTAAGTAATAGTCTGATGACAAGCTTGAAAGTGAGCGAAAATATAGACAGCACTGATAACAAGCATGCCAACAATGCAAATGACATACTCCCACCGTTCCTATGAAGAGGGAGTATATTTTTTCTCTGGATTTTTCTGAAAACAAGGTGCAGGGTGTGATTCAAATGCTTTTCTTCCTACATTACCCCTGGTTCTCCTCCTCTAATCTCGCGCTGTACGTGTGAATTGGTTGCCACATGCAGGCTGGGAGAAAACAGCATGCATGTCAGGCTGCTCTTAATGCCATGCATGATGCGCTATAGGCCAAGGGCACATACAAAGCTAGCCAGGATTATTGGGACTTGGAATTTTCCATGGTGATGGTGGGCAAAGACGCCAGGCAGTAATTAATTAGAGGCAAGCTGGGAAAGAAATTTCTGGTGCTAGCTTTCCTTGGGGTTTGCAAACAGAAATTTACGCCTTCTTCGTAGGAATGTAGGGAGTAAAATTGGAAGACGAGCAAGGATTAGACTTGCAGAAAAGGTTAATGTAAAAATATCTGGCATGACAGCATTCATGTGGCTAGGTGTGTCACTCTACAAAGCACGGACACAGCAGATTCAGCCGATTTGCCGTCCTAGTATGGTGGGACACGGTGACACGCCATGATACGCATATCCCCTCATTTCCAAATTTTGAAAAGAAGGACACAGCTGGGATACGCTGGGAATTGGAAGGCCCAATAACAGCCTCAGCCCGATACAAACCCTATTTTGCAGGCTCACACACACCCTCGACACAAAAGGAACAAGCTGCTCCAGACTCTAGCGAACGCGCCGCCGCCTGGACTCGACCGCCGCCGTTTCCCAAGTGCAGCAGCCACGCGCTCGAGCAGGTAACCCCAAGCCCAGCAGCCTCTCCTCAACCTCTTCATCTCTTTGTGACTCGCTGTTGAGATGCTGCTGCTTGCTTCCCCATGCGGCCATGCCGTTGCTGCTTGTGTTTTAAATTAGCTGCATGATGTTGTGCTCACTTGAATGCTGGTGTTGTTGTTTGCTTGCTGTTAGGGAGCATGACATCTGAGAGCCCCACCGCCAGTAGCCAATCGGCAATGGGTGAGAGTGAAGGGCAGCCTGGTGTTGTAGATCCAAAATATCCTTTGTTTCTCATTGAGCACTTGAAAAGGGATGCAACAAATGGAAATGTGGCACTATTCTGACCTCATATTACATGGCCTATTTTTTAATTCTTTATATTTAGTCGTGTATCCCCGAATGGCTGTTTTTGGAAAATGACATATTCCATGTCCTGGTATTCATGTCACCGTGGCCGTGTTTCCGTGTCCGGATCCGTGCTTTTTAGGTGTCATTCATTAAAATCAGAGTAACTAAATTTACACCAGTAGACAAGTTTAAAACTTCATAATGAAAAATTATTGAGTAAATCTAACATGCATAATTTTATTTTTTTGGCATAGTTGCCTAATGCCTAAAATGACCAGATCTGCAATTAAAATACACTCTTCAACATCAACAGCGGAATAAGCAACTCAACAATTTACCAAAAGCGCAGCGTTGCATTTCAAAATAACAATTAAAAATACCAAGACCCTGCAATATGTATCAAACTATCATGCAGCTTAATACAAGACTGGCAGGACACCTTGGCCATCATTGTACAAGTACAAACCAGACCAATTCAAAATCTGGTGGGGAACAATATGTATAGTGAACAGATTGAAGGTGATGAAAAATTAGATAATTAAAACGGATGGGCCATGAAGCAGTGCAACATAATGATGCGAGACAATGCCACAACCGCATGAGTTAATGCAATAACTGTTGAAAAATATCCAATAGCACCAAATATATCGTGGACCACTGGTGTGACACTTCCGTCTCCAAGTCCATGCCATTTTACCAAACAAGCACACAGATGACAATGATGGATGAGTAAGCTTTGGGCACATGGAGGTGAGAACCACCACTTTTAGGAAAGAAGCCTACAAATCCAAACTTCTATATGCAGATTTTTCACACTGAATTTTTCGGAAGCTAATAACAGACCCTCCAGGCCACTTCCTGCGAGAACACCCGACTTTGGCTAATGTCACGCAGGAGCTAATAAGCTTTTCCTAGCATCTCTACAGCATGTGCCTGAACTTCTTTCAGGGGCTAGGGGAAGCCCGAACTTACCAAAATCACAAACCTAATTGACATTACAGGATTCTCAAGAACGGCAGAAGAATTTGTAGACAAGACAACAGATACAACAGATACAACAGGTGGCCATAGACACATTACACAGATTAGCCCGACAATTTAAACCTTAAATTTCGATACTACAGGTGATCATGCCCATAACTCCACGAAGCACAAGCGCGATGCAAAAGCTTCATACATTACCACAACATACCCACGCCCAGCAACGATTAACACAAACACCAAACCGCCAATTGCAATCATCCTTTGCGAGCCCCAGGCGTTTCTCATCACAGCAAATTACGGTAAATACACATGCGCAATAAGTGGAAGCTACTTACGCCACTCCAATATGTCGTTGGGCAGCGGGCGCGCCACGATCTGCGGCACCGGCTCCTGCAGGCAGGCCAATCGCGTCAGAGACCCTCCCAAAACCGAAGCGAACCGCGCCAATCGACCCGAATCGAACCCAATCGAGGCAGGGGAAGGGGGGAGCTCACCTTGCAGAGCGCGTGGTACTCCTTCTGGAGGCGCTTGAGGCAGCCCTTGTCGGCCATGGCGTAAACCCTAGGCGGCCGCGCCGGCCACCGTCCGAACCCCTAGCTCGCCCGAATCCAACCCCCCGCGCGCGCGTCCCCCCGCTCGATCGAGCCGGCGCCGCGGATCGAGCCGGACGCGCTCCCGTCGCAGCTAATCGGGCGCGGGGGCTCGGGGATTGGGCGTTTGGGGGCGCGGGTTGGGGATTGGGGGCGAATCGGGCGGCGCGGGGGTGGGGGATCGGTGGCCGCGTACCCCGGTGGAGAGAGAGAGAGGGGGGGGGGGGGGGGGGGGCAACGGGAGCGGCAGCGTGCGGAGAAAGAGAGAGGAGGGAGGGGAGATCAGCTGGGTGTCTTATCGATGGTGCTCGATTTGCCTCGAGATTCGTGCTCGTGGCCGGTCAGGACGGACGACGGACGGGCCGCTGGGTCGCACGCGTTTTCTGGATGGCTTTCGTTCAGGTCCACGCTCTCTCGTGGTTCTCTGTCAGCTTTTTCGGAATTAACGGCCGCTTTCGAGGTTCGAGTGCTGTCAAAAGGGAGGAGTTAAATTTACAGCTTTCCAGCTTTTTTTCGTCATGGCATGGCACGCTTTCGCTGTCGTGGGTGATTGTACCCCTGTACCGCTCCGTCACACTGGTCGTCACAGACTTTGCTTAGCTTGTCGTTATCGTGTGGCTGAGTTAACCGTTTAAATGAGTAAGTAAAAAAAAAGGCGGCTCCATGCCGGCGGCTCACGGCCGAACGGTGGGGCGGTGGCGGCGGGCGATCGGGCGGAAGCAGTGGGAAAGGACGGGCTTTGAAAGCGGTGGGAATGTCCAATGCACGGCTCTTGATTGGTTTTTTGGATGGACCGGGCATGTCAGAGTCCGACGTGAAGGAGGTCTGGACGCAAATCTCCCCTATATATGGTTCCAGTTCGTGGGGTTTCAGACATCCGGATTGGTTTACACAAACTTGACGAACCGTGTTAGAGTTGCCCTAAGTTATAAAAGGGCGAATTGGTGAACTATCCAATCTGTTAGAGTTGTGTCGAATATTGTGTACAAAGTAGGTTACTGATACATCTCCAACGTATCTATAATTTTTTATGTATTCATGCCATGTTTATAATATTTTTTTACATGATTTTGGTATGATTTGGTTAGAACTAACCCGGACTGACGCTGTTTTCAGCAGAACTACCGTGGTGTTGTTTTTTGTGCAGAAATAAAAGTTCTCGGAATGCTCTCAAAATCAACGGAGATTTTTCTGGAAAATATAAAAAATACTGAAACGAAGTTACCGGAGGGGAGGCCCGTGGGCCCCACAAGGATGGAGGGCGCGCCCACCCCCTAGGGCGCGCCCCTGTGCCTCGTGGACTTCCCGTGGGGCCCCCTGACTTGTTCTCGACGCCAACCTCTCCTATAAATCCCCAAATCTTCAGAAAATAATCTAGATCGGGAGTTCTGCCGCTGCAAGCCTCTGTAGCCACCAAAAACCAATCGGGACCCTATTCCGGCACCCTGCCGGAGGGGGGAATCATCACCGATGATGGCCTCTGTAGCCACCAAAAACCAATCGGGACCCTGTTCCGGCACCCTGCCGGAGGGGGGAATCATCACCGGTGGCCATCTTCATCATCCCGGCGCTCTCCATGACGAGGAGGGAGTAGTTCACCCTCGGGGCTGAGGTATGTACAAGTAGCTATGTGTTTGATATCTCTCTCTCTCTCGTGTTCTTGATTTGCACAATCTTGATGTACCGCGAGCTTTGCTACTATAGTTGGATCTTATGATGTTTCTCCCCCTCTACCTTCTTGTAATGGATTGAGTTTTCACTTTGAAGCTATCTTATCGGATTGAGTCTTTAAGGATTTGAGAACACTTGATGTATGTCTTGCGTGGGATACCTGTGGTGACAATGGGGTATTCTATCGATTCACTTGATGTATGTTTTGGTGATCAACTTGCGGGTTCCGTGACCTTGGGAATCTATGCATAGGGGTTGACACACGTTTTCGTCTTGACTCTCCGGTAGAAACTTTGGGGCACTCTTTGAAGTTCTTTGTGTTGGTTGAATAGATGAATCTGAGATTGTGTGATGCATATCGTATAATCATACCCGCGGATACTTGAGGTGGCATTGGAGTATCTATGTGACATTAGGGTTTTGGTTGATTTGTGTCTTAAGGTGTTATTTTACTACGAACTCTAGGGCTGTTTGTGACACTTATAGGAATAGCCCAATGGATTGATCGGAAAGAATAACTTTGAGGTGGTTTCGTACCCTACAATAATCTCTTCGTTTGTTCTCCGCTATTAGTGACTTTGGAGTGATTCTTTGTTGCATGTTGAGGGATTGTTATATGATCTATTTATGTTATCCTTGTTGAGAGAACTTGCACTAGTGAAAGTATGAACCCTAGGCCTTGTTTCCTAGCATTGCAATACCGTTTTCGCTCACTTTTACCACCTGCTACCTTGCTGTTTTTATATTTTCAGATTACAAAAACCTATATCTACCATCCATATTGCACTTGTATCACCATCTCTTCGCCGAACTAGTCCACCTATACAATTTACCATTGTATTGGGTGTGTTGGGGACACAAGAGACTCTTTGCTCTTTGGTTGCAGGGTTGTTTGAGAGAGATCATCTTCATCCTACGCCTCCCACGGATTGATAAACCTTAGGTCATCCACTTGAGGGGAATTTGCTACTGTCCTACAAACCTCTGCACTTGGAGGCCCAACAACGTCTACAAGAAGAAGGTTGTGTAGTAGACATCAAGCTCTTTTCTGGCGGCGTTGCCGGGGAGGTTAGTTCTTGAAGGTATATCTTTAGATCTTGCAATCGAATCTTTTAATTTCTTGTTTTATCACTAGTTAGTTTATAAAAGAAAACTACCAAAAGAAAATTGAATTGAGGGTGCCTCATATGCTTCATCTTTTTAATATCTTTCGTGAAAATAAGGATTCCGATAATTGTGCCAAAATGTTAGAAGAAGAATGCAATAAAATGTTTGGCATACAATCTTTGAATGAAGAGCATGATTGCAATGTTGTTAGTATGAACTCTTTGAATATCCGTAGTACTAATGATGATTGCACTAGTCATGATGAAAATGTCTCTTATAAGCATGTCAATTTTTGTGGAGTGCATAGAGTTTGCAAGTACACACCAAACAAGGAAGATAGATTTTGCAAGAGGCATAAGTATTTAGAAACTAAACGGTTGCAAGAGAGGCTAGATGCTTGTGCTGAAAATTTAAATTTTTTTTGCCATCCTTGTGAACTTTGCAATGAACGTGATCATTTAAATCTCCAATGCAAATTGTTTCATGATCGTATCATGTCCAAAAATTGTGATGACTTGATTTCCCTTGCGCATCATAATGAACTTAGATTGCTTGTGGGTTATGAAGAAATGAAACGTATAACTAATGATATTCCAGAATTTTTCCTTGATAAAGTTCTTGATTTTGATCTAGAGGAAATTTATATGTATTGTGCGGTGAATTGCATTGAAAATCCTTATATTGCCAATTATATAAAGACAAGAAAACAAATAGAAGATGAAGAGAATACTAATGAAAGGGACACTACTGGAATCAGCTAATTTGCCATCTGCCAGCTCTTTGCCGTCTGCTAGCTGACGGCAAAGAAGCTCTTTGCCATCAGCTACACGTAAGCGGACGGCAAAGAAAAGGCTGACGGCAAAGAAGCTCTTTGCCATCAGCCACCTCTTTGCCGTCCGCCAGCAGACGGCAAAGAATCTTTGCCGTCCGCTGGCAGACGGCAAAGAGTGTGGTGGCCCCCACCGCCCGCTCTTTTGAAAAAATCTTAACGGCCCACCTCTTTGCCGTCCGCTAGCAGACGGCAAAGAGGCAAAAAGGCGGACGGCAAAGGCTGGCTGACGGCAAAGAGGGCACTTGCCTAACGGCAGGTACCCCCCTGCCCATTACTCACTTCGTCCTCGCGCGCCCTTCTCCTCCGACCCCGCCGCCGCCGCCGCCGCCCCGTCGCCCCCGCCGCCCCGTCACCCCGCCGCCCCGGCTCCCCGCCGCCCCACCGCCCCGTCGCCCCCCGCCCCGGCCCCCCGCCGCCCCGCGCCCCACCGCCGCCCCGCGCCCCCCGCCGCCTCCTCCACCGCCCCGCCCCGGCCCCCCGCCGGCCGGGCCCCCGCCGCCCCGCCTCCTCCACCGCCCCGCCCCGCCCCCCCGTCGCCGGCCCCTCCCCGACCCGTCGCCGCCCCCCACAGTGAGCCCCTCGATCCCATTTTTTCTGTTTTTTTGTTTTTTTTTCTGTTTAGATAAGGTTTTTTAGTTTAAGTTTTTTCAGTTTAGAATTAATTAGTGTAGGTTATTTAGTTTAATTAGTTTAGGTTTAATTAGTTTAAATAGTTTAGTTTTAATTAGTTTAGGTTTTTAGTTTAGGTTTAGGTTAAGTAGAAGGGGGAAGAAGAAGAAGAAGAAGAAGAAGAAGAGGAGGAGGAGGAGGAGGAGGAGAAGAAGAAGAAGAAGAAGAAGAAGAAGAAGAAGAGGAGGAGGAGGAGGAGGAGGAGGAGGAGGAGAAAGAAGAAGAAGAAGAAGAAGAAGAAGAAGAGGAGGAGGAGGAGGAGGAGGAGGAGGAGGAGGAGGAGAAAGAAGAAGAAGAAGACGGGGGAAGAGAAGAATGAGAAGAAGTAGAAGTAGTAGAAGAATGAGAAGACCCCCTGACCCCCCAACCCCGACACCACACCCCGACACCACACCCCGACCCTGAGCCTGACCCGACACCCCGACCCCGACACCGACACGGCACCCCGACCCCGACCCGGCACCCTGACCCGACACCCCGACCCCGAGACCCCGACCCCGACACGGCACCCCGAGACGGACACGACACCCCGACCCCGACACGGCACCCCGAGACCGACACGACACCCCGACCCCCGACACGACACCCCCGACACCCCGACCCCGAGACCCCGACCCCGACCCCGACCCCGACCCCGACCCCGACACCCCGACCCCGAGCCTGACCCGACACCCCGACCCCGACACCGACACGGCACCCCGACCCCGACCCGGCACCCCGACCCGACACCCCGACCCCGAGACCCCGACCCCGACACGGCACCCCGAGACCGACACGACACCCCGACCCCCGACACCTCCCGAAAAGGTGTTCTTTGGCATTCCAGAAGCCGACGGGGTCATATATTTGTGAATTATTAGTTAGGTCATATATCTTTCGATTTTGTTATGAAAAACATCATATATAATTGTGTTGATCGGGTAGTTTTAAATGTGCAGTTGTTTCATCGCTGCGAGGTTTGGTGTTCGACGACCTCGCCGTGCGTTTGACGAGCTCTGCCCCTTCGTTCGTGGGTGAGCACAAATGACATGTCCTCCTCCCCCATTAATTATTTGATCTATTCCGATGAAACTTGATAGCTAGATATATATGTGTCTTGAATCATCAGTATGCGTAACCAATATGTGTCTCCCGTTCGAAAGCGTCATAGTTATAAATATGCATGCATTTGCATATTTATAACCTTGATTCTTTCGAATTGTCCAACGCTATCCATGGACAGCCCGAGTATGTTTAGATTGGGTTCGTTTTCCCATATGCTTTGCTCCAGATCCGACGCATAAATTTCGTCAGTGCCTCCCCTGTTGTTCTCCGGGTACACATCCTCTCTGTTTATTGCAGAGACGTGTATCAGGAGAACAGCGGGGAGGTGCTGCCGAAATTTTGCGTAGGATCCGGGGCATAGCATGGGAAAATGAACCCAATCTAAACATACTCGGGTGGGATTAGGACCTATCATTACCTATTAGAGTGTAGGTTGCATGGACGTAATAAAATTGACAAAGTAGATCAACTGATGAATACATACATGCTGAATTATATATATATATTTGTTGTGTGTCTAGTAGCTCTGAAAGTCAAGATGAGTGATCGTGCGTGGATGTACACCGGTCACACTGGTCAGAACAAATGGAGCACTGAATGGTTCACAAAAACCAAGGGGTTTGTGCGAGCCGCATTTGCAAATGGCCAGAGGAAAACCTGGTGCCCCTGTTTACGGTGCGGCAATTGGGAAAAGAGGACAGAGGCTGAAATGGGCAAACGCCTGCAGAAGAGTGGTTTTACGCCCGATTATACGGTGTGGACATTTCATGGTGAGTCTGCCCAACGTGACCGAGCTGAGGTGGATCGTCGTCGCACCGACGAGCATGGTACCGGGATGGAAAACATGGTGCAAGACTTTGATGATGCTCGGGATTCGGACGAGGAGATGGAGGAATCTGCAAAGGCCTTCAATGAAATGTTGGAGTCTTCAAAACGTCCGCTCCATGAGCACACTGAGCTTTGTCAGTTGGATGCCATCTCACAAGTAATGGCTCTGAAGGCTCAGTTCAACTTGGGCAGAGAATGCTACGATGCAATGATGACAGTATTTGGACGCTTTCTACCCAAAGGCCATGTAATGCCTGCAAACCTGTACCAGTCGGACCAAATCCTCCGTGCACTGAAGATGCCCTATGATAAGATACATGCCTGTGAAAAAGGATGTGTCTTGTTTAGGCTTGACTATGCGGACTTGAACTATTGTCCCATTTGCAAGTCTTCCAGGTATGTTGTGGTAGACAACGGTATGGGTGAGAAGACACAGACCAAAATCCCCGTTAGTGTTCTTCGGTATATGCCAATCGTACCAAGACTTCAACGTCTTTTCATGGTCGAAGAGACGGCCAGCCAGATGACATGGCACAAAACGGGCAAAAGAACCGAACTAGATGCAGATGGGAATCTGATGATTGTACACACATCGGATGGTGTTGCGTGGAAAAAGTTTGATGAATTACATGCTGACAAAGCGGCAGATCCGAGGCATCCTCGAGTCGGCATCAGCACGGATGGGTTCAGTGTGTTTGGTATGACGGCAGCCCAATACAGTTGTTGGCTCGTATTTGTCTTTCCACTCAATCTCCCCCCGGACAGATTATGCAAAGAAAGAACATTTTCCTGACGTTGATAATTCCAGGGCCCAACTATCCGGGGAAAAATATGAATGTGTACATGCAACCGCTTAAGGACGAATTGCAAGAAGCCTGGGATAATGGGTTCAAGACATATGATGCCTATAGCAAACGGAACTTCATAATGCGTGTCTGGTACATGTACTCGACGCATGACTTGCCGGCGTATGCGCTATTCATTGGCTGGTGTGTGCATGGAAGGTTCCCGTGCCCCACATGCAAGGGAGCTCTTGAGTTTCGTTGGCTTCAGGCCGGTCGCAAGTTTTCTTGCTTCGACATGCATAGACAGTTCCTGAATCCTCGCCATAAGTTCAGGAAAGACAAGAAGAACTTCATCAGAGGTAGAGTTGTCAAAAACTCTGCACCACATGCATTGACAGGCCAACAGACCCTGGATCAGTTAAATGCTCTCGAGCCAGATCCAGAGCGTCCAGGGTACTTCAAGGGGTATAATTCTAAGCACGCCTGGACTCACAAAACATGCTTATGGGATCTGCCTTACTTCAAAGACCTCCTTTGCCCACACAACATCGACGTGATGCACACTGAGAAGAATATCGCCGAGGCACTTTTTGGTACATTGTTCGGCATAGATGGGAAGTCAAAGGATAATACTAAGGCTAGAGTCGATCTGGAGGCGCTATGTGATAGGCCGTTACAAAACATGAAAGAACCGAAAGGAAAGCAGAACTGGACGAAGCCAAAGGCATGGTTCAATCTTGGAAGGCCAGCTATGAGGGAAATTATCTTGTGGGTGAAAATGCAGTTGATGTTCCCCGATGGGTATGCAGCGAATCTACAGAGGGGAGCCAGTCTTGATAAATTGAAGATATTTGGTCTCAAGAGTCATGATTGGCACATATGGATTGAGCGGGTAATGCCGGTGATGTTGCGTGGCTTCATCCCTGAGGATGAATGGCTAGTACTGGCAGAACTCAGCTATTTCTTCCGTGTTCTTTGTGCGAAAGAACTATCGCCTGGCGTGCTAGAAGAAATGGAAGAGTTGGCGCCGGAGTTGATCTGCAAGTTAGAGAAGATCTTTCCACCGGGCTTCTTTAATCCAATGCAACATTTGATTTTGCATCTCCCGACCGAGGCAAGATTGGGGGGGCCCGTGCAAAATCGTTGGTGCTACCCAACTGAGAGGATGCAGAAGACGCTTCGACAAAAATGTAAAAATAAACGTAGAATTGAAGCATCGATGGCTGAGGCATTCATCACTGAGGAGGCGGCAAACTTCGTGACAGCACACTACGAAGCCAAAAATCGTCATTTGCATAATCCGAAGCCTCGGTACAATGCTGACGACCCTAAAAAGGGTGGATCCAACCTCAGCCTATTCAAAGGGAATCTCGCACCAGCCAGTGTTTCAAATCCAGTATCTTTGGATAACGAACAATGGCGGACCATTTCGTTGTATATCTTCAACAACCTGATAGAAGTGCGGCCGTACATCGAGTAAGTTCTCGGTACATAGTTTCGCAACTTCTATTTCCTTTGAACTGCTCTTATTCCTGGATATTTCATACAGTCGATACGTCGCCTTATTCTCGTATGGAGCGGTGATCCAAAAGGATTCTGTCGAAGAGTATGAGCTTCTCGCAAAGCAAGGAGGCGGCTATCCCGGTTTCATCTCTTGATTCAAACAAACGGTAATTTCTATTAGACTTGTAGGCTAATTTGTAGGCGGCTATCCCGGTTTCATTCGCTAATTTGTGCGTAATGCAACAATCCTTTCATATTAAACTTGTAGGCTAATTCAGAGTCTATGGACGCCGAATTGAGACAAGTCGCTAATGGTTTTGACTATAAGGTCCGTTCATTTGACAAATACGACATCAACGGGTATCGCTTTCGTACCTATGGCAAAGAGCTATCTATGGCCGACCGAAAGTCTACAAATTGTTGTGTATCTGCTATCGGCGAAGGAGGTACCGAGTATTATGGGAGAGTTGAAGCAATTTATGAACTTCTATTCTATGGTGAAAACCCACCGAATGTCGTAGTCTTCAAATGTTATTGGTTTCAGCCGAAGGAGACTAGAAGGACTCATGAACATATAGGGCTAGTTGAAATCAACCAAAGCACCCATTTAGATGTTCCTGATGTCTATATTACGGCTCAATAGGCGACCCAAGTATTCTATCTACCGTGGGCCTGCCAAACTAATCCAAATCTGAAAGGTTGGGATGTCGTTTATGAAGTGCCGCCACGTGCTAGACTATCTCCCCCAAAGGAAGAGGATTATGAACCTCACATTAACCCAGACACATATGAAGGAGAATTCTTCCAAGAGACACGTCTTTCCAGAAAGCGTTTCAAGAATCGCTATACTTCACCCCAAAACATTGAAGTAGACAGCGACAGTGAATCCGACATCACCCCAGAGGAGGAACAAGAAGAGCCGGAACAAGAAGAGGTTACTGCTGCGGATGACCTGTCATTGCTTCACCGATTACGTCAAGGTGGCCTTGCACATGTTGATGCCACTGAACCCTATGAGCCCGTCATTGATTATAGTGATGATGATGATTATGCATTTATTGATGATACTGATCGAGATTATTAGTAGTGTCAGGTATTAAATTTTTTAATGTTGTACTTGATGATGATACACTTAAGTGATACACATATTATTATTCATGTCGGTCTTTTTTTATGTTGTACTAATTTCGTTTACTGTTTGTCATGGCAGGTGTTGAAAGATGGTGGGCGCTGGTCGGGAGCGCGCCAAGGCCCCTTCTTCGTCGGCGCGTGGTCTGAGGTCTTCGATTCCAGACGTACCTCTCCGCCGAGCGTTGTTGGACAGTATGTCCACACCGCCGGGCCCTTCTTCGTCGACCGCGGTGCCCAGCAGGGGACGAGGTAGGAAGAGAGGAGGTGGGGCACGTGGTCGCGGGAGAGGAGGTAGGGTGACTGCTAGGGCACCTTCCTCGCCGCCACCCCCAGCTGTTTCACCCGAGCACGTGACTGCTAGGGTGGACTCGTCCGAGGAGGAGGCTACACGGACTCCGGTCCACGAGCCTCCGGTCCACGGGTCTTGGGCCCACGAGCCTCGGGTCGACTGGCCTTCGGCCCACGAGACCCCGGAGGAGCACACGTCCGGATGGGGTACCTGACCGGATCAGCCCGAGGAGCCGAGTGGCCATGCTGGTGATGGCGGGGGGCCGACTGATCTTGAGGAGGAGGGTGGCACCATGTACCAGCGTGGTGCTACACGGCTCCCGTCCGTGCCGGCGACCCGCGAGCTGAGGTGGTTGATCTTCCCTGATGGGGAGAGGTACGTAAGTGCATTTAATATTTTTGTACCTTATGCATTCACGTTTCTTCAAATAACTAATGCGTTGGTCTTGTCATGCTGCAGGGGTTGGGACCACCATCATAGTGTCCGCCGGCCCAACTCCGTCCTTGGAGTTCTTTGCCGGCAAAACTTCCCGGGGTTTGTCACGTTGCCTGGTGAGGGTCGGCTTCCAGAGCTTGGGTTGAGCTGGGAGCACTACGTGGCTGCCCCGGCCCCGCCGGATGTCATTATCGACGGTGTCTTGTGCGACACGAGGGCAGACATGGTGATCAGGACGTTCTGGGTAATTTCTCCTTTACACATTTCAAAATCTTCAACTAGCTAGTTATTAATTGTACTAATCAATATTGTCTCATTTGATTGCAGACATTCTACAGGTGTGAGGAGGGATACGAGGAGGACAGCGCAAATGTTATCCAGAACGTCTGCAAGCGCCTACTCCAGAACTTACGGCACGAGGCTCGGGTGCAGGCTGTTCGAGACTACTACGCCTTGCGTGGTATCAAGAAGACCAAGCCGGCGTGCCGCAATAAGTTCCTGAGTAAGGAGCAGTACATGAAGGTAATTCTTAAGGCCTTCTACTTAAGTTCCTTCATTTAGTAATTCTTAGCCGTAGCGCTCAAGTTTCTATTTGCTAACTTAGGCGCCTCCGAGATGGTGTGCAGATCGGATGGATTGTTGGGAGGTGTTGGTCGATGAGTGGTGCTCACAAGAATGGCTAGCCCTCCACAACCAGGCCAAGGACAAACGTGCCCAAATGGAAGGTGTGCCACACCATCAAGGCAGCTCCAACTTATATCAGTTCGGGCGCAACTGGGTATGTGGTTTGCTTCATGATTCATGCAATTCATTCATCATGCTAGCTTGAGCCCTTTAATTACTAATTTTCATTGTTTCTCTCTTTCAGGCACGCTACAATAAGGCGGATAAGGTGCCAGAGGTGTACGACCTGTATGCCATGGCCCACACTGGCTCTTTCAAGAAAGTCAAGGCTTTCTCTCAGTCTGACCTCGATGATGCAAACAACTTCACCAACATCTCCTCCCACAACAAGCTCGTGAGATATAGAGATGAGGGGAAGGCGAGGAAAGGGGAGGACTTTAACCCGAGCCAGGGTCCCATTGATCCAGAGCTGGTGATGATATCTGGTGGCGGGAGGTCCCATGGCTCCATAGCCATTGGAGATGGACTTATCCGTTGTCCTAGCACTCTCCCGGAGATCAAGGCGCGCCAGTCGAGCTCCGCTCCTGAGATAAGGCCTCGTGAACGGCCAGTGCAACTCTCCATCAAGGTTAGTGATACGTACTCAGTTATCTTTCTCCATTACATTGTGTGCGCTTCCATCAATGATTACAAATGGTCATGTGAGTGGTGTTGCAGGCTGCTATACAGACTGAGAGAGATAGAACGGAGAAACTTCTGGCGGAGGCGGCGGAGAGGCAGCGGGAGATGGAGGAGAGGACGAGAAAGATGATGGAGGAGGAGAGGGCACGGAATGACATGCAGGCAAGGGCCATGTACGAGCTCCTTGTGGTAAGTTTCTTCTGCAGATTACTTGCTAGTCTTAACATTTGAGTCTCATTACTAACTAGTATGACTCTGTTCTGAAAACCAAATGTGCAGTCTGTGTGCGAGAAGTCCGGTCAGCCCGCTCCGCCGATGCCAGTGATTGCTCCTGGGAGCACGGTGAGTTTAGTTTGAATGGACATTACTTGGTAGTCTTAACATTTGAGTGTCGTAATGCTAACGAGACATTGGAAATGATCTTTGGTGCAGCTTAACTCCAGAAACGCATCGCACGATCCTTCTCCAGGTAGCGGCACTAGCCACCCCGCTCCTACACCTCCCTGATCACGGTAAGTTTCTCTAGTGTTTTGCTTAACAAATGCATAAAGACCTAGACTTAGCTTTATTTCCTCCTATATGCTTACCATAATGACCTAGAGTTAGCTTATTTTCCTCCAAAATGACCCATTTTACCTAGGTTAGCTTATAAATGATGCAGTTCATCCAAGTTAGCTCAAAAATGACCCCTTTTACCTAGATTAGCTCCTAAATGATCCATTTTACCTACGTTAGCTTTAAAATGGTCCATTTCACCTACGTTAACTCCAAAATGACCCATCTTACCTAGGTTATCTCATAAACGATCCATTTCAACTAATTTAGCTCATAAACGATCCATTTGACCTAAGTGAGCTAAAAAACGATCCATTTCACCTAAATTAGCTCTTAAATGATCCATTTCACCTAAGTTAGCTGAAAAAGATCCATTTCAACTAAATTAGCTCAAAAATGATCCATCTCAACAAAGTTAGCTCAAAACCGATCCATTTCAACAAAGTTAGCTAAAAAACGATCCATTTGACCTAAGTGAGCTAAAAAACGATCCATTTCACCTTAGTTACCTCAAAAACAATCCATTTCTAACTTTCTTATTTTGCCATTTTGCAGATTTCATTATGTGCTGGATGGAGTGCTTGTTCTACTCTTCTTCTTCTTCTTGTCTTCTCATTCTTGTCTTCTCATTCTAGTCACCTTAGCTATGGAGTGCTTCTTTATGTATGGATGGAACTTCTTTATGTATGAAATGATGGATGGAACTTGTTTATGTATGAAATGATGGATGGAACTTGTTTATGTATGAAATGATGTATGAACTTGTTTATGTGATGAATGCCTGTGAAATATATCTATATGTCATATATATTTTCTGTGCAAATTGTGGGATTTAACAAAAAATAGAAAAAACAGACAATATGCAGGCTCTTTGCCGTCTGCCACCGACGGCAAAGAGCTCTTTGCCGTCTGCCGCAGACGGCAAAGAAGCCACGTGGCAGCCAACTGTGCTTCCTGGGAGATGACCCATTTGGTCAGTTTGCCTACAGTGGCAGACGGCAAAGACTTTGCCATCTGTGGCAGACGGCAAAGAACCAACACTTTGCCATCAGTGGCAGACGGCAAAGAACCTGCCATCTAGTGACGTGTAGATGACATCATAAGGCGGACGGCAAAGACCAGAGAAATTTTGCCGTCCGCGGCGGACGGCAAAGGTCTGCCGTTAGCCACTTAACGGACTGACAGCGCAATTATTGCCATCCACCCTCTTTGCCGTCCGCCACTGACGGCAAAGGCTCTTTGCCGTCCGCCGCCAGGAAGCAGACGGCAAAGCAGCTATTTACCGTAGCCTTCTTTGCCGGAGCCTTTTGCCGTCCGCGGCTGACGGCAAAGGTCTTTGCCGTCCGCCTTTCGAGCCTTTGCCGTCCGCCGTGGCAGACGGCAAAGTAGCTGTTTCCTGTAGTGGGAAGAGATTTCCCAATATCCTCCTATTCTTTCTTATGATGAATCAGGTAACGAGGAGGAGCCTTCTATTCAACCAATCTCATTAATAAGGAGCTCCAAAAAGAGGATTAAACCCATACTTAATGTGAAGAAGAAAAAGAAAAGACGGAGAAGCAAAGGTAAAAGGTATCCCTCCCAAATGATGTTGCTCCTATTACTCATTGTGATGATGATAATTGCTGTACTATTGGTGCTATCCATACTATTAATAATGAGAGTGATTATGCTTATGATATGCAAAGGCCCAAGCTTGGGGATGCTATGTTTGATGAGAATGACATGTTTGAGAATTTATTTGCTGCAATTAATGTTTGTCCCAAGCTTGGGGATGTTATGTTCTGAAGATGATATTTTTAACCTCCCAAGTTTTGATATGCAAATTTATTATGATGATAGCGTGCCTCCTATTTATGATGATTATATTGATGAAAGTGGGTTTGGAAGAGTGTCAACTTTAGGAAGTAATGATCCCACTATTTTGGAGGGTGTTGAATCTTATTGTGACAATTATGAAAGTGGATTTGGAGAGGCCAGGACTTTATTTAGTAATGATTCCACTATCTTGGAAGAGGTTTCAATTGATTATGATGAGAACAAAGTTGCTACTTATGATGATTATTGTGATGACACTTATGCTATAAAAAGTAGTGATGATTATATTTATAAAACTTGTCATGATTATGATTACCCTTTTTCCGAACATTACTCTTTTAATGTGGAAACAATTTATAGTATTCGGGTTTCTTATGATACTCCCACTATTCCGAATGAGAAGAAGTTTGCTTATGTGGAGAGTAATAAAATTTATATGCTTGTGCATCATGAAAATAGTGCTTTATGTGATAGTTATATTGTTGAATTCATTCATGATGCTACTGAAATTTATTATGAAGGAGGAACATATGCTTGTAGGAATTGCAATAATATCAAGTTTCCTCTCTATGTGTTGAAAATCTTGAAGCTATGCTTGTTTTGCTTTCCTATGCTAGTTGATTCTTGTTCCCATAAGTTGTTTGCTCACAAAATCCCTATGCATAGGAAGTGGGTTAGGCTTAAATGTGCTAGTTATATTCTTCATGATGCTCTCTTTATATTACAAATCTTATCTTTTATGTGAGCATCATTGAAACCATCATGCCTAGCTAGAAAGGCATTAAAGAAAAGGGCTTGTTGGGAGACAACCCAATATTTACCCCTACTGTTTTTGTGTGTCCACATGATTAATCTACTGTAGTAATCATGTTTTATAGCTTTTGTTTCAATAAAGTGCCAAGTAGAACCTTTGGGAAGACTTGGGTGAAAGTTAATGTGATCTTGCTGTAAAAAACAGAAACTTTGCGCTCACGAGATTAGCTGTCATTTTTTACAGAAGAGTGCTTTTAAGTTGATTATTTTTGCAGAAGATTAATAGAAAAATTCCTCACATCCACCAATTTATTTCATAATTGTTGGAGTTACAGAAGTATTTGAGAGTTACAGATTACTACAGATTGTTCTGTTTTTGACAGATTCTGTTTTCTATGTGTTGTTTGCCTATTTTGATGAATCTATGAGTAGTATCGGAGGGTATGAACCATAGAGAAGTTGGAATACAGTAGATATTACACCAATATAAATAAAGAATGAGTTCACAACAGTACCAAACGTGGTGATTTTATTTCCTTATACTGACGGAGCTTACGAGTTTTCTGTTGAGTTTTGTGTTGTGAAGTTTTCAGGTTTTGGGTAAAGATTCGATGGACTATGGAATAAGGTGTGGCAAGAGCCTAAGCTTGGGTATGCCCAAGGCACCCCAAGGTAATATTAAAGGACAACGAAGAGCCTAAGCTTGGGGATGCCCCGGAAGACATCCCCTCTTTCGTCTTCGTTCATCGGTAACCTTACTTGGAGCTATATTTTTATTCACCACATGGTATGTGTTTTTCTTGGAGCGTCATTTTGTTTTATTTTGTTTTGCTTGCCGTTCGAATAATATCCCAAGATCTGAAATTCTTAAATTTTAGAGAGTCTTCACATAGTTAGATAATTATTCAACTACTCATTGATCTTCACTTATATCTTTCGGAGTAGTTTGTCGTTTGCTTTAGTGCTTCACTTATATCTTTTTAGAACATGGCAGTGGTTTTATTTTGAAGAAATAGATGAACTCTCATGCTTCACTTATATTATTTTGAGAGTCTTAAACAACATGGTAATTTGCTTTGTTTATAAATTTAGTCCTAATATGATAGGCATCCCAGAGGGATATAATAAAAACTTTCATATGAAGTGCATTGAATACTATGAGAAGTTTGATTCCTTATGATTGTTTTGAGATATGAAGATGGTGATAATAGAGTCATGCTAGTGGAGTAGATGTGAATTTGAGAGATACTTGTGTTAAAGTTTGTGATTCCCGTAGCATGCACGTATGGTGAACCGTTATGTGATGAAGTTGGAGCATGATTTATTTATTGATTGTCTTCCTTATGAGTGGAGGTCGGGATCACGCGATGGTTAACTCCTACCAACCCTTCCCCTAGGAGCATGTGTGTAGTACTTTGTTCTGATGGCTTGTATATTTTTGCAGTAAGTATGTGAGTTCTTTATGACTAATGTTGAGTCCATGGATTATACGCACTCTCACCCTTCCACCATTGCTAGCCTCTCTAGTATCGCGCAACTTTCGCCGGTACTTGATGTCTACTACACAACCTTTTTCTTGTAGACGTTGTTGGGCCTCCAAGTGCAGAGGTTTGTAGGATAGTAGCAAATTTCCCTCAAGTGGATGACCTAAGGTTTATCAATCTGTGGGAGGCGTAGGATGAAGATGGTCTCTCTCAAACAACCCTGCAACCAAATAACAAAGAGTCTCTTGTGTCCCCAACACACCCAATATAATGGTAAATTGTATAGGTGCACTAGTTCAGCGAAGAGATGGTGATACAAGTGCAATATGGATGGTAGATATAGGTTTTTGTAATCTGAAAATATAAAAACAGCAAGGTAACTAATGATAAAAGTGAGCGAAAACGGTATTGCAATGTGTTGAAACAAGGCCTAGGGTTCATACTTTCACCAGTGCAAGTTCTCTCAACAAGGATAACATAATTAGATCATATAACAATCCCTCAACATGCAACAAAGAGTCACTCCAAAGTCACTAATAGCGGAGAACAAAGGAAGAGATTATTGTAGGGTACGAAACCACCTCAAAGTTATCCGTTCTGATCGATCTATTCAAGAGTCTGTAGTAAAATAACACGAAGCTACTCTTTCCGCTCGATCTATCCTAGAGTTCGTACTAGAATAACACCTTAAGACACAAATCAACCAAAAACCTAATGTCACCTAGATACTCCAATGTCACCACAAGTATCCGCGGGTATGATTATACGATATGCATCACACAATCTCAGATTCATCTCTTCAACCAACACAAAGAACTTCAAAGAGTGCCCCAAAGTTTCTACCGGAGAATCAAGACAAAAACGTGTGCCAACCCCTATGCATAAGTTCACAAGGTCACAGAACTCGCAAGTTGATCACCAAAACATACATCAAGTGGATCACGTGAATATCCCATTGTCACCACAGATAAGCACATGCAAGACATACATCAAGTGTTCTCAAATCCTTAAAGACTCAAGCCGATAAGATAACTTCAAAGGGAAAACTCAATCCATTAGAAGAGAGTAGAGGGGGAGAAACATCATAAGATCCAACTATAATAGCAAAGCTCGCGATACATCAAGATCGTGCCGAATCAAGAACACGAGAGAGAGAGATCAAACACATAGCTACCGGTACATACCCTCAGCCCCGAGGGTGAACTACTCCCGCCTCATCATGGAGAGCGCCGGTATGATGAAGATGGCCACCGGTGATGGATCCCCCCTCCGGCAGGGTGCCAAAACAGGGCCCCGATTGGTTTTTGGTGGTTACAGAGGCTTGCGGTGGTGGAACTCCCGATCTAGGTTTATTTCTGGGGGTTTCTGTATTTATAGGAATTTTTGGCGTCGGTCTCACGCCAGGGGGGTCTCCGAGTCGTCCACGAGATAGGGGGACGCGCCCCGGGGGTAGGGCGCGCCCTCCACCCTCGTGGACGACTCGGGACTCTTCTGGCCCAACTCTTTTACTCCGGGGGCTTCTTTTGGTCCATAAAAAATCCACAAAAATTGGTAGGTCAATTGGACTCCGCTTGGTATTCCTTTTCTGTAAAACTAAAAAACAAGGAAAAAACAGAAACTGGCACTGGGCTCTAGGTTAATAGGTTAGTCCCAAAAATCATATAGAATAGCATATAAATGCATATAAAACATCCTAGATGGATAATATAATAGCATGGAACAATCAAAAATTGTAGATACGTTGGAGACGTATCAAGCATCCCCAAGCTTAATTCCTGCTCGTCCTCGAGTAGGTAAATGATAAAAACAGAATTTTTGATGTGGAATGCTACCTAACATATTTATCAATGTAATTTTCTTTATTGTGACATGAATGTTCAGATCCGAAAGATTTAAGACAAAAGTTTAATATTGACATAAAAATAATAATACTTCAAGCATACTAACAAAGTAATCATGTCTTCTCAAAATAACATGGCCAAAGAAAGTTCATCCCTACAAAATCATATAGTTTGGCTATGCTCCATCTTCGTCACACAAAATGTTCAAATCATGCACAACCCCGATGACAAGCCAAGCAATTGTTTCATACTTTAGTATTCTCAAACTTTTTCAACTTTCACGCAATACATGAGCGTGAGCCATGGACATAGCACTATAGGTGGAATAGAATGGTGGTTGTGGAGAATACAAAAAAGGAGGAAGATTGTCTCACATCAACTAGGCGTATTAATGGGCTATGGAGATGCCCATCAATAGATATCAATGTGAGTGAGTAGGGATTGCCTTGCAACAGATGCACTAGAGCTATAAATATATGAAAGCTCAACAAAAGAAACTAAGTGGGTGTGCATCCAACTTGCTTGCTCACGAAGACCTAGGGCATTTGAGGAAGCCCATCGTTGGAATATACAAGCCAAGTTCTATAATGAAAAATTCCCACTAGTATATGAAAGTGACAACATAGGAGACTGAGGGAGTCCTGTATTAAGGGGTCCTCGGGCGTCCGGACTATGTAACATGGGCCGGACTAATGGGTATGAAGATACAAGACAGAAGACTTCTTCCCGTGTCTGGATGGGACTCTCCTTTGCGTGGATGGCAAGCTTGGCGTTCGGATATGTAGATTCCTTCCTTTATAAACTGACTCTGTACAACCCTAGGCCCCTCCGGTGTCTATATAAACCGGAGGGTTTAGTCCGTAGGGACAATCACAATCATACAGGCTAGACATCTAGGGTTTAGCCATTACGATCTCGTGGTAGATCAACTCTTGTAATCCTCATATTCATCAAGATCAATCAAGCAGGAAGTAGGGTATTACCTCCATCAAGAGGGCCTGAACCTGGGTAAACATCGTGTCCCCCGTCTCCTGTTACCATCGACCTTAGACGCACAGTTCGGGACCCCCTACCCGAGATCCGCCGGTTTTGACACCGACATTGGTGCTTTCATTGAGAGTTCCACTGTGACGTCATCAGAAGGTTCGATGGCTCCATCGGTCATCTACAACAATGCTACACTGGGGGAGGTTTTCCTCCCCAGCCAGATCTTTGTGTTCGGCGGCTTCGCGCTGTGGGCCAACTCGCTTGGCCATCTAGAGCAGATCGACAGCTACGCCCCAGGTCACCAGATTAGTTTTGGAAACCTGGACTATGTCGCTGATATCCGAGGAGACTTGATCTTCCAAGGGTTCACGACTCCAACCTCCGCTCTGGCTCTAGATCCGGAGCGCGTCACCCTGTCCGAAGACGGGATTTCTGATCCTGCCGGACTATCTGCGGCCACTAAACCCAGTACGGGAGAGCCGGAGGAAGGAGTGTCGCTGGCAACCGTCAGGAAGCCAGACTCTTCTCCGGACGCTGGCTCCGAACCTTTGGAGTCAGCATAGTGTGAGTTCGGCCAAGAAGTTTCCTTCCCGCCGTACTCCACGGATCTTCTTCTCCCTGGCCAAACTTCGCCTTTAAGTGAGGCTCTGGACTTGATGCGATCCCTCGTCATTACAGAGGAGCAATGTCCGAACTACGCCCAGCCCGGACTAGGGGCTGAGAGCGGGAACTTTACGTCCCACCCACCACCCACCTCATAGCCACTGTCGAGGACTTAACTGACATGCTCGACTATGGCTCCGAAGACATCGACGGTATGGACGACGATGCCGGAGAGGAGCAGGCCGAAAACCTGCCGTTTACCGGACGCTGGACGGCCACCTCTTCGTATGATGTGTACATGGTGGACACACCCAAATATGGTAACGGCGATGATAAAGAAGATCCAGTCGAGGATAAACCTCCTGGAACACAGCGAAAGCACCGACGTTAGCGGCACCGCTCTAAATCACACCATGGAAAAGACAGCAATACCGACACAAGAGACAACAACACTCCAGATGATGCCGAAGACAAAGAAGACCCCGTCGAGCCAACTTTCGAACAGGACGACCGGGAAGATGGGCAAGTTAGCCCTGACGAACAGGCCATAAACGAAGACTCGGAGGACAGTAATTACCTCCCACTCTCCGAGGACGAGGTGAGCCTCGGTGACGAAGACTTTACCATACCTGAGGAACCTCTCGAGCAGGAGCGCTTTAAGCGCCGGCTAATTTCCACTACAAGGAGCCTGAGAAAGAAGCAGCAACAGCTTCAAGTTGATCAAGATCTGCTCAATGATAGGTGGACTAATGTCCTGGCAGCCGAGGAATACGGCCTCGAGTGCCCAACCCAAAAGTTACCCGAAGCGTAAACTGCTACCCCAATTTGACAACGAGGCCCTCGAACCCGCGCCATCAATGCGTAATGCGGCTAACCAACCACCTCGTGGCCGGGACAAAGCGGCAACTAAAGCCGAACACCAGCCCATACTACCTCGCCATAAAGGTAGAGATATAACAGCTCGGGGATATACATATGACCTGCGGCAGGACCTGGATAGTAGAGCAGGCCAGACCAGATCGATCTACGGATCGCGGGGGCGCACCCCGACACGCGATGACGGCTACCTAGCCGGACGTGACAAGCATAATCACGCCCGGGCCGAAAACCGCAGACGGACTCCATCCGAGCTGCATCACGACTTGGCCCGATATAGAGGCGCCGTACACCCCCTCTGCTTCACTGATGAAGTAATGGAGCACGAATTCCTAGAAGGGTTTAAACCCGTGAATATTGAATTGTACGATGGAACAACAGATCCCGCGGTATGGATTGAGGATTTTCTTCTCCATATTCATATGGCCCACGGTGATGATCTTCATGCCATCAAATACCTCCTGCTAAAACTCAAGGGACAAGCTCGGCACTAGTTGAACAGCCTGCCTGAAAACTCCATTGGCAGCTGGGAGGACGCCTTCCGCGACAACTTCCAAGGTACATATGTCCGACCTCCGGATGCCGATGACTTAAGTCACATAGTTCAACAACCCGAAGAGTCAACCAGGAAATTCTGGACTAGGTTCCTAACTAAAAAGAACCAGATTGTCGACTGTCCGGATGCCGGAGCCCTAGCGGCCTTTAAGCACAGCATCCGCGACGAATGGCTCGCCCGACACCTCGGCCAGGAAAAACCGAAGTCCATGGCAGCCCTCACGGCACTCATAACCCGCTTTTGCGCGGGCGAAGATAGCTGGCTAGCCCGTAGCAACAATAGTTCAAGTGAACCTGGCACCTCTGAAGCCAGAAATAGCAATGGCAAGCCCCGACGCAACAGGCACAAGTGTCGAAGCAACAGTGATAATACCGATGACACGAGGGTCAATGCCGGATTCAGCGGCTCTAAGTCCGGCCAGCGGAAGAAGCCATTTAAAAGGAACAATCCGGGCTCATCCAGCTTGGACCGCATACTCGATCGTCCATGTCAGATCCACGGCACCCCGACAAACCAGCCAATCATACCAACAAAAGCTGTTGGGTCTTTAAACAGGTCGGCAAGTTAAATGCCGAGAACAAGGAGAAGGGGTCGCAGAGTGAGGACGACGAGGAGGAGCCCCATCCACCGAACACAGGGGGACAGAAGAAGTTCCCCCCCAGGTTAAAATGGTGAACATGATATACGTTACCCATATCCCCAAGAGGGAGCACAAACGTGCGCTCAGGGACATATATGCGATAGAGCCAGTCGCCCCAAAATTCAACCCATGGTCTTCCTGCCCGATCACTTTCGATCGCAGGGACCATCCGACCAGTATCCGTCATGGCGGTTCAGCCGCACTGGTCCTTGACCCAATCATTGACGGATTCCACCTCACGCGAGTCCTCATGGACGGCGGCAGCAGCCTCAACCTGCTCTATCAGGATACAATCCGCAAAATGGGCATTGATCCATCAAGGATCAAGCCCACAAAAACTACCTTTAAAGGAGTAATACCGGGTGTAGAGGCCCGCTGCACGGGTTCAATCACATTGGAAGTTGTCTTCGGATCTCCGGACAACTTCCGAAGCGAAGAGTTGATCTTCGACATTGTCCCCTTCCGTAGTGGCTATCACGCACTGCTCGGACGAACTGCATTTGCTCGATTCAATGTGGTGCCACATTATGCTTATCTCAAACTTAAGATGCCCGGACCACGCGGTGTCATAACAGTCAATGGAAACACGGAGCGCTCCCTCCGTACTGAGGAGCACACTGCGGCCCTGGCGGCAGAAATACAGAGCGGCCTTACCAAGCAGAACCTTAATTCGGCGGCCAAGCTGCCGGACATTGTCAAACGAGTCCGGACTACTCTGCAGCAGGACAGTCCAGCTCGTCAGGAGCTCGACTAGCAATTCGGCCTCCGTCTCAGTCCCGACCAAATGGCGGCGTACGTACCGCGCCTACATAGCTACGCACTCAAAATACCATGGGCATAGATGGAGGCGTAACTTAATTGTGGTCCATCATACGGCTCCCACACATACTTTTCCTTTTCCTTTTTACCATTTTTTAGTCTTTTCTTTCACAGGCCCCTCCCGGCCTGCTCATCGGTCCTTTCGAAGGATATATATACCAAGGCGGCAAGCAGTACAGACGTGTGGGGGAATCTTTAGATGTTCTTCTTGAGGATCATTTACCTTTTTTCAGGACCCGCGCGCAGCTCCCCCTTGGTCTTGGCATGTTAAATAGCCAGGTTGCTTATCGCACTATTTGTACAAATACGCTTTGACGTATTAATCAAACCATAATGGAAACAGTTTGCGGCCCAACTTACGTGGCAATAGCTCACTACTTCATTTTATTTTGTTATTCTTATCGATTGCACCCGTACACTTTGGTATGCTTTAATTCGCCAGGGGCTTCATTATGCTCCATACTACGGCAACAAAGTCCGAATACTTTTTACAGTACAATTCGGCACCCCGAATTTTAGCATTATATGTATCGGCTCCGAATCATGTCTTTGGTCAATAGTTGGGTTGCCCGGCTCCTGTGCTTGCTACCTTACGTTCCGTTCTATCGGCTAGGGTAGTAAAGGGAGAACTACTACGATTGTGTTTCTGGTTTATCCGAGCAAACACCTCAGTAGAGAAAGCCGAAAACTGTCTGTCATGATGCGGCGAGAGCTGGTCAGCTATTCGGAGGTTAAAAATCTTTTGCGATTTTTTCCGCATTATGCGATGAATCGGCCTCTATCCGATCAGGTGTCTACAACCCCCTAGTCCGGATTAAATACTAACTAGGGGTTGCACATACATTTCTATTGTCAAACTCCTATGGCTAAGTGAGAGTGATCAAGCCACATAGTCCGATTGCCTGGTTCGTTGCGCTAAACACCTCCGTCAAGGACCAAACTCTTGGATCAAGAGTGTTTAGATTCCATCCCGAACACCCCCGTACTACCTACGTGGGGGCTGAAGCCGACGACTGGCCAACTCTCAGATTTAACAAAACGGCCGCACAGGAGGTAGAATTTTAAAACAACAAAAAATATATTACATAAGGGTTTTGTCTCATAACACAGGAAGGATAACATGCATGACTTCATTCAAAGATAATGTCTTTTGAACATTGGCCCTCTACGATGCGGGATCCCTTCAGGACATCATCAAAATATCGCTCGGGCGTGTGGTGCTCCTTGCCCGCGGGCGGTCCCTCGGTCGCAAGCTTGACGGCGTCCATCTTCGCCCACTGCACCTTGACACGAGCGAAGGCCATCCGCGCACCTTCAATGCAGACCGACCGCTTGATGGCATCAAGCCGAGGGCAGACATCGAGCAGCCGCTTCACGAGCCCGAAGTAGCTGCTGGATATGGCTTCGGCAGGCCATAGATGGATTATCAAATCCTTCATGGCCAGTTCGGCCACCCTATGCAGTTCGGTCAGCTATTTCAGCTGATCGCTAAAGGGCACCGGATGCTCTCGCGCAAGGTATTGCGACCAGAACAACTTCTCTGTTGAGCTCCTTTATTCGGCTCGGAAGAATTCCGCAGCATCAGCAACACTGCGCGGTAGATCCGCAAACGCCCCTAGAGAACTCCAAATCTGGGTCAGTAAGAGGAACCTTTTCTTCACATACTTGCTCTACATAATAAAGGCCTTACCTGTGGCGATTTTTCTGGCCTCCTGGATTTCCTGGAGGGCGCCCTGGGCTTCAACCCGGGCATCGTGTGCACTTTGGCGAGCCTTGGCAAGTTCGGAATTTTGATCCGCAATATTGCGCTCCAAGGACTCGCATTTCTTCACGGCGTCCTGGAGCTCCTGCTGGACCTCACCGACCCTGGCCTCGTGTTTCTCGCGAGCGGCTTGTTCCTTTGCCGCTCTCTCCTGGGCTTCGGCCAACGCCTTCTTGAGGGTCTCCACCTCGTTTGCCTCTCCTGCAAAATATCATAGCACTATGGTCAACACAAATCATTCGTCCTTTCTGAATCTACACAAGGTCATTGGATACCTTGATGGTCCTCCAGCTGTTTTTTCACACGGCCGAGCTCCTCCTCGGTCCGCTCCAGACTCTGCTTCAGTTCGGAGACCTCAGCAGCATGAGAGGTCGCAGCCAGCAAAGACGCCTGCTTATTCACATAGACGCATATGGTTAGTCTCATGTGAAAATTACTTGATCCTCTGTCCGGTTTTTCTTTCCGAACACCGGACAGTGTCTCAGGGGCTACTGTCTATACTATGGCATTCCTTTTGCATAAATTGTGTTTCATACCTCAAAGCCGGTTAGAAGGCTTGTGCGAGCTTCGGTCAGTCCGCTCTTCGATGACTGAATCCTCTCAACCACCGTACCCATAAGGGTACGGTGTTCCTCAACAATGGAAGCACTTAGCAGTGCTTCCAGTAGAGTATCCAGTGCCTCTGGATAGATAGAGGTCACCGGCGGAATTGGCACACCTCCTTCTTGCGAAGGAGGCTACTTGCCTGGTTCCGGAGCCGTATAGGTATCCGGAACTGTATTCGGCTGAGGGCCGAATTGGATATGGCCCCCATCGCCAGTCTCCATGGGGATCTGCTCCCCCATGTGTCCGGCGGCCGAGGTATCATCCTCTGGCGCCACCGTGACGGCCTCCTGTGCCTCCCCTTGAGCCGGGAGGGTCCTTCGGGACAACACTTCAGCATCCTCCATAGTCTTGGGAGAGGAGGCCGCCGGAAGGGACCCGCTGTCCATCACCTTCGGATCCAGTGAATTCCCCGAAGATGAGGATCTCTCGAGGTCGGAACGAGCCGGACTGCAAGTGCATGATTCAACATGTTAAAACTATGAAGTAAAGAGGCTGGATATATGAATGCGTCAGTGCCTTTGAGTACTCACGATTCGGCCAGGGGCTTATCTCTGGGGCGCCACTCGGAGCTGCTATCGATGTCCCACGCGGAGTTATCCGCGAGGGAGACCTTCCCCTTCTTGGACGCCTCTGCCTCCAGATGTGTGGAGGCCACCCTTTTCTTCCTTCTCCCCTCAGGGGGAGAGTTGCTTTCCTCCTCCTCCTCCTCGTCCTCAGCGGCGGAGGAGTGAGTCTCGGCGTCTTCGGACGTCACGTCCGAAGTGACCTTGCGGCGGAGGCCACTTCTAGTCTCCTTGGCCTTTTTCTTGGCCTTCTTCTCCGGCACCTGGTAGGGCGTCGGAACCAGCATCTTCGTCAGAAGCGGGATGGCTGGCTCCTCGGACAGCGGAGCCGGACACTAAATCCGCTCCGCCTTCTTTGTCCAGACCTGAGAGAACCAATAGGAAGGCTTAGGCGTCTTCCTCGAGTATGCAAGTAAAGGGTATACCTTGAAATACGAAAAACTTACCGGACTGGCGGGATGGGCCAGGTCGTGCCCACGGTCCTCGGTCGTCTTTGGCCACGTCTCGTTGGACTTGAAAAGCACCTTCCAGATGTCTTCGTGCGTAGTGCCGAAGAAACTGCAACAAGGTCTGGTGCTTGGCCGGATCGAACTCCCACAAATGGCAAGTCCGGCTTTGGCATGGAAGGATTCGGCGAACAAGCATCACCTGGATCACATTGAAAAGCTTGATGTTCTTGTCTACCATGCTCCTGATGCGCGTCTGGAGCGCTATCAGCTCATCCGACGAAGACCAGTCCAGGCCCTTCTCTAGCCAGGAGGTGAGCCGCATCGGGGCTCTGGACTGGAATTCGGGAGCCGCGGCCCAGGTGGCGTCGCGAGGCTTTGTGACGTAGAACAACTGCTGTTGCCACCCTTTGACGGTCTCGACGAAGGTACCTTTGGGCCATGTGACGTTGGTCATCTTGCTCACCATGTGAAAGAACCTGTGGTGCCCCCATGTTTGGTTTTGGTAATTGATGACAATCTCTATGGACTAATGGTTGCCTTGAGTTATATTTGAAGGTTTTGTCCATAGGCTTTTCTTGGAGTACATGTGCTGGTTTCAAGGAGAGTTTGTGTCGACCAAGGTGCTATTCGAGGAATTATCCAAAGATTGGTCATGTGAGTGTTGAGCTTATTGCAAGCATGTCTTGAAGAAGAAGAGTGTGTGATCATTCATGTTTACCTTCAAGACATCATCCAAATGAAGAGAGTTGGAAAGATTCTAGGTTGATCAAGACTAAGTCAAGAGTGAATCAAGTTGATCAACTCACAAAGCGTAGAAGATGTACCGAGAGGGATCAAGTGATCCCATGGTATGGTAAGCATTGTCCATTGTGCTTTGTGTACTAACCCATGGTCTATGTGAGAGTTCTATGTGGGGTTAGGTACGTGTTCATGGGCTTGCGTCAAGAGGAAGATATCACTCAACCCATGGGGAGGATGACATCAAGTGGTGATCGTCATCAAGATTGCCGTGTGCAAGTTCAAGTGGAGCATCACGAAGAGATCAAGTGCTTGAAGCTTGCCGTCCATTGTGGTGACAATGGACTTGTGAAGATGTGCCGAAGAGTGGTCACCCATAGTGGACTATGGGGGAGTAATCATCTAGTCTTCATCGAGCCAACGCAATCAAGAATGGTGGTCCAATTTGAGGGAGTCAAGATCGTCATCATCCAGCTCAAGTGGACTATGCGCAAGGCAAAGGTTTGCCCTTGATAGGTTTTCTATTTTACCTGTCTCATGGTAGTTGTGGGAGACCGGGTTATAGGATCGATTGCCGTACTATCAAGGGGGGCTCTCGATGAGTAGATTGATCGTATCATTCGTAGAGAGCTCAAACCATTGCATCCTTGCCTCATCTTTATTGGTTCTTGTTTGGTTTTTCTCCTTGTGAGATTTGGAGCTTTTGATCATCTTCATGACAAGCTCGAGTTCATCGAAAACGGAGTTAACATGCATATTCTATGATGTTTTCGATGTTGGAGGTTTTGCCGGTTCTTCTCGGTTGGAGTTTTCTCTCCTCTATATATTAGGCATACCTCCCCTGCCTCTTCTCACTATAACACGAGCTGTTTTGATGCTGCTCGTCGTCTTGTGTCCAACAAGCTTGAGTTTGCTCAATTCGGAGCTCATATGCAGAAGTTATGGCAGTTCTGGTTTTCCGTGGAGTATACTTGTTTTCGTGGAAGTGGCTTTAGGATGGCGCCAGCGGTAGTACCGCTAGGCCGAAGCGGCAGTACCGCGTATCGCCACAAGCGGTAGTACCGCTATCCCACAGTGGTAGTACCGCCCATGGCCATAAGCGGTAGTACGTCTCCGGTTCCGTGCTGGTACCGCCTCGACCCGAGACGTGGTTTTCTCGTGTCGGGTTCAGCGGCAGTAGGAGCGGTAGTACCGCCCATGTGCGGTAGTACCGCGGCTACCACCGCCCCTAGTGCCGCTCAATGGCCCTCCTCTCTGTTCCTTCTCCCTGTGCTCGTGGTAGGCGCTGTGCGCGGTCCCAGCGGTAGTACCGCTGGGCCAAGCGGCAGTACCGCTGCGTCCAATGGTAGTACCGCTGGCTCCAGCGGTAGTGCCGCTCATACGACTCTGCCTCGCCCTCTGTTTTGCTCCGCTCTCTGTGTTCTACCGCCCGGGCGGTAGTACTGCTCCCCTGAGCGGTAGTATCGCTCGTGCGCGGACTGAGCACATAACGGTTGGATTTAGGAGCTCCTATAAAAGGGGGTCTTCTTCCCCATTCAACCTTATCTCTTGAGCTCGTGTTCTTCCCCCATTGTTGACCTTCTTCGAGCTTGCTAACTCTCAATCCCTCCATGGATTCTTGCTAGTTTTTGAGGGAAAAGAGAGAGGAGATCTAGATCCACATTTCCACCAATCACTTTCTCCTCTATGTGAGGGGAACCCCTTGGATCTAGATCTTGGAGTTCTTGGTGTTCTCCTTCTTGTTCTTCCTCTCATCTTCCTCCCTAGCATTAGTTGCTTCAGTGGGATTTGAGAGAGAAGGACTTGGGCACTCCGTGTTCCCTTGCCATTGCATTTGGTGCATCGGTTTGAGTTCTCCACGATGATACGTGGAAGTTACAAGTTGAGAAGCTTATTACTCTTGGGTGCTTGGTACCCTTGAGCTTGTTCCTCTTGGGTGCTTGGGCGCCCTAGACGGTTGGTGGTGTTCGGAGCTCAATCATTGTGGTGCAAAGCTCCGGGTAAGCGTCGGGGTCTCCAATTAGGTTGTGGAGATCGCCCCGAGCAATTTGACGGGTACCGGTGACCGCCCCCAAGGGTTGCCAAAGTGTACGGGTTCGGTGACCGCCCCCAAGAGTTGCCATTTGTACGGGTTCGGTGACCGCCCTCAAGGGTCCCTTAGTGGAATCACGGCATCTTGCATTGTGCGAGGGCGTGAGGAGATTACGGTGGCCCTAGTGGCTTCTTGGGGAGCATTGTGCCTCCACACCGCTCCAAACGGAGATTAGCATCCGCAAGGGTGTGAACTTCGGGATACATCGTCGTCTCCGCGTGCCTCGGTTATCTCTTACCCGAGCTCTTTACTTATGCACTTTACTTTGTGATAGCCATATTGTTTCTTGTCATATATCTTGCTATCACCTAGTAGTTTGTCTTGCTTAGCATAAGTTGTTGGTGCACATAGGTGAGCCTAGTTGTTGTAGGTTTTGTGCTTGACAAATTAACCGCTAGGTTTATTCCGCATTTGTTCAAGCCTAAACCGTAATTTTTTTATAGCGCCTATTCACCCCCCTCTAGGCGACATCCTCGGTCTTTCACCATGGCGCCTCCGCACTCTATGTGTTGACCACCCACCACCTTTGTCTTCACATTGAAGATCTTTAACCACAATCCGAAGTGGGGAGGGATGCGGAGGAAGGCCTCGCACACGACAATAAATACCGAGATGTTGAGGAAGGAGTTGGGGGCCAGATCATGGAAATCCAGCCCATATTAGAACATGAGTCCGTGGATGAATGGGTGGAGAGGGAATCCCAATTCGCGGACGAAGTGGGGGATGAATACTAGCCTCTCATGGGGCTCCGGGGTGGGGATGATCTGCCCCGTTGCGGGAAGCTGGTGGGCGATCTCCTGGGCTAAGTACCCAGCCTCCCGGAGCTTGGTAATGTCCTTCTCCTTGACGGAGGAGACCATCCACTTGCCCTGTGCTCCAGATCCGGACATGTTCGGAGTGCTTTTTTGAGGTGGAAAGGATGGAAGCTTGGGCGCTGGAGCTCGAGAATGGATGGGCAGAGAGAAAGAGGGCGTGGGTGAAAAGGTGAAATCCTTATCCCTTTATAAAGGCTGCGAATATCAAGCGCCTCTCCACTCGCCTTAAAACTCGCTATTCCCCAAGGGCCATGCTGACGGCGCGGTTGGATTACCCATGCCCGTATTGATGAGAATCCCGCAATAAGGGGACACGATCTCTGCTTCGACAAGACGTGCCAATAAAACCGCATCTTGAAACATGGAGCGGGAGGCTAAAAAACGGTTCGAAATAATGACCGGGCAGTGACGTGATGTCACGCTACAAAAATTGTCAGTAGATTGGACTCGTGAAATATTATACTCTTTGCGTGTGTGTGTGGTACTTGTTTTGTAGAGCCGGACACGCTTTCTGTGTTCGAAGGCTGTTTTGGAGTATTCGGAGGAGGAACCCGCCTTGCAATGCCGAAGACAATCTGCGCACCGGACACATCGTCATTGAAGCCTGGTTCCGGGGCTACTGAGGGAGTCCTAGATTAAGGGGTCCTCGGGCGTCCGGACTATGTAACATGGGCCGGACTAATGGGCTACGAAGATACAAGACAGAAGACTTCTTCCCGTGTCTGGATGGGACTCTCCTTTGCGTGGATGGCAAGCTAGGCGTTCGGATATGTAGATTCCTTCCTTTGTATACCGACTCTGTACAACCCTAGGCCCCTCCGGTGTCTATAAACCAGAGGGTTTAGTCCATAGGGACAATCACAGTCATACAGGCTAGACATCTAGGGTTTAGCCATTACGATATCGTGGTAGATCAACTCTTGTAATCCTCATATTCATCAAGTTTAATCAAACATGAAGTAGGGTATTACCTCCATCAAGAGGGCCTGAACCTGGGTAAACATCGTATCCCCCGTCTCCTGTTACCATCGACCTTAGACGCACAGTTCGGGACCCCCTACCCGAGATCCGCCGGTTTTGACACCGACATAGACTCTCTATCATGAAGATTATGGTGCTACTTTGAAGCACAAGTGTGGAAAAAGGATAGCAGCATTGTTCCTTCTCTCTTTTTCTCTTTTTTTGTTTGTTTGGCTTCTTTGGCCACTCTTTTGTTTCATTGGCTTCCTTGGCCTCTTTTTTCCCCTCACATGGGACAATGCTCTAATAATGATGATCATCACACTTCTATTTATTTACAACTCAAGGATTACAACTCGATACTTAGAACAAAATATGACTCTATATGAGTGCCTCCGGCGGTGTACCAGGATGTGCAATGAATCAAGGGTGACATGTATGAAAAAATTATGAATGGTGGCTTTGCCACAAATATGATGTCAACTACATGATCATGCAAAGAAATATGACAATGATGAAGCGTGTCGGAGTAAATGACCACGGGTAGCCTCATCAGCCTCCCATGGTATTTCAAGACATCGGGGCCGGCTGCGCCCCTCAAGAATCAAAGACAGAAGGCCGCCTTCTTGGGGCCGGCTGGTCCAAACGGCCAGCTGCCAGGAGGCGGCAGAACCCAGAAGACGACCGCCGTGTGGGCCGACTCCTAGCAGGCAACCTCCAGAGAGGCCGGCTCCTAGCAGGCGGCCCCCCGTGCCCTTGAAGTTATCACCCACATAATTACGACATGACAAGGCATGGCAACAGTGCAGCCTGCCACCCCCGAATCCATGGCGGAGCGTGGCACAGTGTAGTGTATTGGGCGGGCGTCCCTCGCCCGTCGCAGCACTGTTGCCACGCGGCCCATGACATCACCATGGCAGAAGAGGCCATGTTCCCATGACGGGCTATCAGTATGGCCCGCAGGCGGCGGGCCCTACCAATTCGAGAGAAGCCAGAAGGCAGCAAGCCCTGACCAGTCGGCACGGGGGGAGGCCGGCTCCTGACCAGGCGGCCCTCCCCCTCCTTGGAGTTTGTGCACCATTAACCAGAAGAAACAGGGTATGGCTACAGTGAGCGCCCACAAGGCGGCGGGACTATAGCCACGCTCTCCCCGACAAAGCATGCATCATCAGCAGCACGGCTACAGTACTAAGCAGCCGGCAAGACCCGCGTGCGGCGGGCGTGGCCTGTCGGCCAAGTACGAGACAGCCGACGAGACCCATGATACGTCCATTTTTCATCATGCTTTTATATCGATATTTATTGCATTATTGGCTGTTATTACACATTATGTCACAATACTTATGCCTATTCTCTCTTATTTTACAAGGTTTACACGAAGAGGGAGAATGCCGGCAGCTGGAATTCTGGGCTGGAAGAGGAACACATATTAGAGACCTATTCTGCACAGCTCCAAAAGTCCTGAAACTTCACGGGAGCACCTTTTGGAATTAATAAAAAATACTGGCGAAAGAATCAACCAGAGGGGGCCCACACCGTGGCACGAGGGTGGGGGGCGCGCCCCTATCTTGTGGCCCCCTGGAAGGCCTCCAGTGCCCATATTCTGCTATATGAAGTCTTTCGTCCTAGAAAAAATAAGCAGGAAGCTTTCGGGACGAAGCGCCGCCGTCTCTAGGCAGAACCTGGGCAGAACCAATCTAGGGCTCCGGCGGAGCTGTTCTGCCGGGGAAACATCCCTCCGAGAGGGGGAAATCATCACCATCGTCATCACCATCGATCCTCTCAGCGGGAGGGGGTCAATCTCCATCAACATCTTCACCAGCACCATCTCTCTCAAACCCTAGTTCATCTCTTGTATCCAATCTTTGTCTCAAAACCTCAGATTGGTACCTGTGGGTTGCTAGTAGTGTTGATTACTCCCTGTAGTTGATGCTAGTTGGTTTATTCGGTGGAAGATCATATGTTCAGATCCTTTATGTATTTTAATACCCCTCTGATTATGAACATGAATATGATTTGTGAGTAGTTACGTTTGTTCCCGAGGACATGGGAGAAGTCTTGCTATAAGTAGTCATGTGAATTTGGTATTCGTTTGATATTTTGATGAGATGTATGTTGTCTTTCCTCTAGTGGTGTTATGTGAACGTCGACTACATGACACTTCACCATTGTTTGGGCCTAGAGGAAGGCACTGGGAAGTAATAAGTAGATGATGGGTTGCTAGAGTGATAGAAGCTTAAACCCTAGTTTATGCGTTGCTTCGTAAGGGGCTGATTTGGATCCATATGTTTCATGCTATGGTTAGGTTTACCTTAGTACTTCTTTTGTAGTTGCGGATGCTTGCAATAGGGGTTAATCATAAGTGGGATGCTTGTCCAAGGAAGGGCAGTACCCAAGCACCGGTCCACCCACATATCAAATTATCAAAGTAACGAACGCGAACCATATGAGCGTGATGAAAACTAGCTTGACGATAGTTCCCATTTGTCCTCGGGAGCGTTATCTTCGTATAAGAGTTTGTCCAGGTTTGTCCTTTGCTACAAAAAGGATTGGGCCACCTTGCTGCACTTTATTTACTCTGGTTACTTGTTACCCGTTACAAATTACCTTATCATAAAACTATCTGTTACCGATAATTTCAGTGCTTGCAGAGAATACCTTACTGAAAACTTCTTGTCATTTCCTTCTGCTCCTCGTTGGGTTCGACAGTCTTACTTATAGAAAGGACTACGATAGATCCCCTACACTTGTGGGTCATCAAGACTCTATTCTGGTGCTGTTGCCGGGGAGTGAAGCGCCTTTGGTAAGTGGAATTTGGTAAGGAAAAATTTATATAGTGTGCTGAAATTTACTGTCACTTGTTACTATGGAAAGTAATCCTTTGATGGGCTTGTTTGGGGTATCTTCAACCCGACCAGTAGAGCAAAGAGTTGCTCCTCAACCTACTGAACCTACTGAAATTTTTTACTTTGAAATTCCTTCGGGTATGATAGAGAAACTGCTAGCTAATCCTTTTACAGGAGATGGAACATTGCATCCCGATTTACACCTAATCTATGTGGATGAAGTTTGTGGATTATTTAAGCTTGTAGGTATGCCTGAGGATGTTATCAAGAAGAAGGTCTTCCCTTTATCTTTGAAGGGAAAGGCATTGACATGGTTTAGGCTATGTGATGATATGGGATCATGGAACTACAACCGATTGAAATTGGAATTTCATCAGAAGTTTTATCCTATGCATCTTGTTCATCGTGATCGTAATTATATATATAATTTTTGGCCTTGCGAAGGAGAAAGCATCGCTCAAGCTTGGCGGAGGCTTAAGTCAATGTTATATTCATGCCCCAATCATGAGCTCTCAAGATAAATTATTGTTCAAAATTTTTATGCTCGGCTTTCTCTCAATAATCGCTCCATGCTCGATACTTCTTGCACTGGTTCTTTTATGATGAAGACTATTGAATTCAAATGGGATTTATTGGAAAGAATTAAACGCAACTCTGAAGATTGGGATCTCGACGAAGGTAAGGAGTCAGGTATAACACCTAAGTTTGATTGTGTTAAATCTTTTATGGATACCGATGTTTTCCGTGAATTTAGCATTAAATATGGACTTGACTCTGAGATAGTAGCTTCTTTCTGTGAATCCTTTGCTACTCATGTTGATCTCCCTAAGGAGAAGTGGTTTAAATATAATCCTCCCATTGAAGTAAAATTAGTTGCACCTATTAAAGTTGAAGAAAAGACCATCACTTATAATGTTGATCCTATTGCTCCTACTGCTTATGTTGAAAAACCACCTTTCCCTGTTAGAATAAAGGATCATGCTAAAGCTTCAACCGTGGTCAACAAAAGTAATATTAGGACACCCAAACCCCCTGAGCAAATTAAAGTTGAACCTAGTATTGCTATGGTTAAAGATCTCTTGGTTGATAATATCGATGGGCATGTTATTTACTTCTGTGATGAAGCTGCTAGAATTGCTAAACCCGATGCTAAAGATAAACATAGACCTGTTGTTGGCATGCCTGTTGTTTCTGTTAAAATAGGAGATCACTATTATCATGGCTTATGTGATATGGGTGCTAGTGTCGGTGCAATACCTTACACCCTATATAAAGAAATTATGCATGATATTGCACCTGCTGAGATAGAAGATATTAATGTTACTATTAAGCCTGCCAATAGAGATACTATATCACCGGTTGGGATTGTTAGAGATGTAGAAGTCTTGTGTGGGAAAATTAAATATCCTACTGATTTTTTCTTGTTCTTGCTTCCCCACAAGATAACTTTTGTCCCATTATATTTGGTAGACCCTTCTTCTTGAATACTGTTAATGCTAGGATAGATTGCCAAAAGGATATTGTTACTTTTTGGTTAGGAGATATGTCTCATGAGTTTAACTTTGGTAAATTTCGTAGACAACCCCATGATAAAGAATTGCCTAGTAAAGATGAAATTATTGGTCTTGCTTCTATTGCTGTGCCTCCTAATGATCCTTTAGAACAATATTTGCTATATCATGAAAATGATATGTTCATGAATGAAAGAAGGGAAATAGATGAAGTATTCTTTAAACAGGGACCCATTTTGAAACACAACTTGCCTGTTGAAATCCTAGGGGATCCTCCTCCACCCAAGGGTGATCCTGTGTTTGAGCTTAAACCATTACCAGATACTCTTAAATATGCTTATCTTGATGAAAAGAAGATATATCCTGTTATTATTAGTGCTAACCTTTCAGAGCAGGAAGAGGAGAAATTATTGAAAACTCTGAAGAAGCACCGTGCTGCTATTGGACATACTCTTGATGATCTTAAGGGCATTAGTCCCACTCTATGCCAACACAAAATTAAATTAGAGAAAGACGCTAAACCGGTTGTTGATCACCAACGACGGTTAAATCCTAAGATGAAAGAAGTGGTAAGAAATGAAATACTAAAGCTTCTGGAGGCAGGTATAATTTATCCCGTTGTTGATAGTCAGTGGGTAAGTCCTGTCCATTGTGTCCCTAAGAAGGGAGGTATTACTGTTGTTCCTAATGATAAAGATGAATTGATCCGACAAAGAATTGTTACAAGTTATAGGATGGTAATTTATTTCCGCAAATTAAATAAAGCTACTAAAAAGGATCATTGCCCTTTACCTTTTATTGATCAAATGCTAGAAAGATTATCCAAAAATACACATTTTTGCTTTCTAGATGGTTATTCTGGTTTCTCTCAAATACCCGTGTCAAAAGAGGATCAAGAAAAGACCACTTTTACTTGCCCTTTCGGTACCTTTGCTTATAGACGTATGCCTTTCGGTTTATGCAATGCACCTGCTACCTTTCAAAGATGCATGATGGCTATATTCTCTGATTTTTGTGAAAAGATTGTTGAGGTTTTCATGCATGATTTCTTCGTATATGGAACTTCTTTTGATAATTGCTTGAGCAACCTTGATCGAGTTTTGCAGAGATGTGAAGAAACTAATCTTGTCTTGAATTGGGAGAAGTGCCACTTTATGTTTAATGAAGGTATTGTCTTGGGGCATAAAATTTCTGAAAGAGGTATTGAAGTTGATAAAGCTAAAGTTGATGCTATTGAAAAGATACCGTGTCCTAGGGACATCAAAGGTATAAGAAGTTTCCTTGGTCATTCCTGATTTTATAGGAGGTTCATTAAAGACTTCTCAAAAATCTCTAGGCCTCTGACTAATCTATTACAAAAATATGTTCCTTTTGTCTTTGATGATGATTGTGTAGAAGCATTTGAAATACTTAAGAAAGCTTTGATTTCTGCACCTATTGTTCAGCCACCTGACTGGAATTTACCCTTTGAAATTATGTGTGATGCTAGCGATTATGCTGTAGGTGCTGTTCTAGGACAAAGAGTTGATATGAAATTAAATGTTATCCAATATGCTAGTAAAACTCTAGACAGTGCCTAGAGAAATTATGCTACTACTGAAAAAGAATTTTTAGCAGTTGCATTTTCCTGTGATAAGTTCAGACCTTATATTGTTGATTCCAAAGTATCTGTTCACACTGATCATGCTGCTATTAAATATGTTATGGAAAAGAAAGATGCTAAACCTAAACTTATTAGATGGGTTCTCTTGCTACAAGAATTTTATTTGCATATTATTGATAGAAAGGGAGCTGAGAACCCAGTTGTAGACAACTTATCTAGGTTAGAGAATGTTCTTGATGACCCACTACCTATTGATGATAGCTTTCCTGATGAACAATTAGATGTCATAAATGCTTCTCGTACTGCTCCATGGTATGCTCATTATGCTAATTACATTGTTGCTAAATTTATACCACCTAGTTTCACATACCAGCAAAAGAAAAAGTTTTTCTATGATTTAAGACATTACTTCTGGGATGACCCACACCTTTATAAAGAAGGAGTAGATGGTGTTATTAGACATTGTGTACCTGAGCATGAACATGAACATATCCTACACAAGTGTAACTCCGAGGCTTATGGAGGACACCACGCTGGAGATAGAACTGCACATAAGGTATTGCAATCCGGTTTTTATTGGCCTACTCTCTTCAAGGATGCCCGTAAGTTTGTCTTGTCTTGTGACGAATGTCAAAGAATTGGTAATATTAGCAGACGTCAAGAAATGCCTATGAATTATTCACTTGTTATTGAACCATTTGATGTTTGGGGCTTTGATTATACGGGACCTTTTCCCTCCTCTAATGGGTATACACATATTTTAGTTGCTGTTGATTACGTTACTAAGTGGGTAGAAGCTATTCCAACTAGTAATGCTGATCATAACACCTCTATTAAGATGCTTAAAGAAGTTATTTTTCCGAGGTTTGGATTCCCTAGATACTTAATGACTGATGGTGGTTCACATTTTATTTATGGTGCTTTTCGTAAAATGCTTGCTAAGTATGACGTTAATCATAGAATTGCATCTCCATATCACCCACAATCTAGTGGCCAAGTAGAATTAAGTAATAGAGAGATTAAATTAATCTTGCAAAAGACTGTTAATAGATCCAGAAAGAATTGGTCCAAGAAACTTGATGATGCATTATGGGCCTATAGAACTGCATATAAAAATCCTATGGGTATGTCTCCGTATGAAATGGTTTATGGAAAAGAATGCCACTTACCTCTCGAACTAGAACATAAGGCATATTGGGCCATCAAAGATCTCAATTATGATTTCAAACTTGCCGGTGAGAAGAGACTATTTGACATTAGCTCACTTGATGAATGGAGAACCCAAGCCTATGAGAATGCCAAATTGTTTAAAGAAAAAGTTAAAAGATGGCATGACAAAAGGATACAAAAGCGTGAGTTTAATGTAGGTGATTATGTTTTGCTATACAACTCGCGTTTAAGATTTTTTGCAGGAAAACTCCTCTCTAAATGGGAAGGTCCTTACGTTATCGAGGAGGTCTATCGTTCCGGTGCCATAAAAACCAACAACTTCGAAGGCACAAATCCAAAGGTGGTGAACGGTCAAAGAATCAAACATTATATCTCAGGTAACCCCATAAATGTTGAAACTAATGTTATTGAAACCGTAACCCCGGAGGAATACATAAGGGACACTTTCCAGAACATTTCAGACTCCGAAAAGGAATAGGTATGTGGTACGGTAAGTAAACCGACTCCAAAACAGTTCTAATGGCATTTTTTCTCCGTTTTGGAATATTTAAGAAAATAGGAAAATAAGAAGCAGTCCGGGAAGGACACGAGGCGTCCACGAGGGTGGAGGGCGCGCCCTACCCCCCTGGGCGCGCCCCCTGCCTGGTGGGCACCTCGTGTGCTCTCCGGACTCCGTTTTCTTGCACGATACTTCTTTTGGTCGGTAAAAAATCATTATATAATCTCCCGAAGGTTTTGACCCTCGTATCACGCAAATATCCTCTGTTTTCGTTTCGAGCTATTTTCTGCCAGAGTTGTCAAGGCCAGGTATCATGTCGTCCTCCTCCTCCAACAATGAGGGCAATGATGCTTGGCTAATGAAGATAGAGTTGAAGAGAGAAGAACCCGGGGAGATCAACAAGGATGATGGAATCAAGAAGGCCATGGAGGATCAAGCTCCGGCAGCAGAAGAAGAAGACATCCTTCAACCTCATCACAATCTTCTTACCCCAACTGAGATTGAAGCTTTCAAGATGATTGAGTTAGCTCGTATACAAAACAAATATCTCACACGTGAAAATATTTTGTTGAAGGAGCATATCACCACACTCAAGGGCATTATCCGCAAATTGGAGGCTGTCCTACGCTCGATGTGTGACTATCCATCATCACCTCCACCTTCATCAACACCAAAGGAGGACTGAATATCTGGTATGGGCACTCCCCTTGGCAACTGCCAAGCTTGGGGGAGGTGCCCCGGTATCGTATCACCATCACACTCCTATCTTTACCATTTTTCTTAGTTCGATCCTTTTGGTAATATCTTGATCTAGTAGAATAAAGTTTTAGTATGATCTAGTTTTGAGTTTTGCTTTATGATCCCTCTATGTAATCGAGTCCATGAGCTATATATAATAAAGATTAGTTTTGAGTCAAGGGCTTGATTATCTTGCTATGATCTTCAGGGAATAAAAGAAGAAGAAAGAATAAAAATAAATAAAGAGATCATATTGATCTTATGGAGATTAATGACTTCGCACATAAAGAGTATGATGAATAAAAGTTGTTGAGAGTTGACAAACATAGTTTTGGTCATCGTTACAATTAATAGGAAGTAATAAAGAAAGAGATGTCTTCACATATAAATATACTATCTTGGACATCTTTTATGATTATGAGCACTCATTAAAATATGACATGCTAAAGAGTTGATGTTGGACAAGGAAGACAATGTAATGGGTTATGTTTTCTTATATCCGAAATAAAGTATATTGTCATGGATCATCCAACATGTTGAGCTTGCTTTTCCCCCCTCATGCTAGCCAAATTCCTTGCACCAAGTAGAGATACTACTTGTGCTTCCAAATATCCTTAAACCCAGTTTTGCCATAAGTGTCCACCATACCTACCTATGGATTGAGTAGGATCCTTCAAGTAAGTTGTCATTGTTGCATGCAATAAAAATTGTTCTCTAAATATGTATGATCTATTAGTGTGGAGAAAATAAGCTGTATACGATCTTGTGATGTGGAAGAAATAATAGCGACGGACTTCATAATAAAGGTCCATATCACAAGTGGCAATATACAGTGACGTTCTTTCGCATTAATATTTTGTGCATCCAACCATAAAAGCACATGACAACCTCTGCTTCCCTCTGCGAAGGGCCTATCTTTTATTCTTGTCTTATACCTTATACAAGAGTCGTGGTGATCTTCACCTTTGCTTTTTACATTTTATCCTTTGGCAAGCACATTGTGTTGGAAAGATCCTGATATATATATCCAATTGGATGTAAGCTATCATGAACTATTATTGTTGACATTACCCTTGAGGTAAAGGGTTGGGAGGCAACATTATAAGCCCCTATCTTTCTCTGTGTCCGATTAAAACTCCATACCCATAAGTATTGCGCGAGTGTTAGCAATTGTGAAAGACTAAATGATAGTTGAGTATGTGGACTTACTGAAAAGCTCTTACATAGACTCTTTCCGATGTTATGATAAATTGCAATTGCTTCAATGACCGAGATCATAGTTTGTTATTTTTCATTGAAGTTTCTGATTCATACTTGACATTGTGAATAGATTGTTACTTTAGCATAAGAAATCATGTGACAATTTATATATATGTTGCTGTTATTAGAATGATCATGATGCCCCCATGTCCGTATTTTATTTTATCGACACCTCTATCCCTAAACACGTGGACATATTTTTCGTTATCGGCTTCTGCTTGAGGACAAGCAAGGACTAAGCTTGGGGGAGTTGATACGTCCATTTTGCATCATGCTTTTATATCGATATTTATTGCATTATGGGCTGTTATTACACATTATGTCACAATACTTATGCCTATTCTCTCTTATTTTAGAAGGTTTACAAGAAGAGGGAGAATGCCGGCAGCTGGAATTCTGGGCTGGAAGAGGAACAAATATTAGAGACCTATTCTGCACAGCTCCAAAAGTCCTGAAACTTCACGGGAGCACTTTTTGGAATTAAAAAAAATACTGGCGATAGAATCAACCAGAGGGGGCCCACACCCTGGCCACGAGGGTGGGGGCGCGCCCTACCCCCTTGGGCGTGCCCCCCTGTTTCGTGGGCCCCCTGGAAGGCCTCCGCTGCCCATCTTCTGCTATATGAAGTCTTTCGTCCTAGAAAAAATAAGCAGGAAGCTTTCGGGACGAAGTGCCACCGTCTCGAGGCGGAACCTGGGCAGAACCAATCTAGGGCTCCGGTGGAGCTGTTATGCCAGGGAAACATCCCTCCGGGAGGGGGAAATCATCACCATCGTCATCACCATCGATCCTCTCAGCGGGAGGGGGTCAATCTCCATCAACATCTTCACCAGCACCATCTCCTCTCAAACCCCAGTTCATCTCTTGTATCCAATCTTTGTCTCAAAACCTCAGATTGGTACCTGTGGGTTGCTAGTAGTGTTGATTACTCCTTGTAGTTGATGCTAGTTGGTTTATTCGGTGGAAGACCATATGTTCAGATCCTTTATGTATTTTAATACCCCTCTGATTATGAACATGAATATGATTTGTGAGTTGTTACGTTTGTTCTTGAGGACATGGGAGAAGTCTTGCTATAAGTAGTCATGTGAATTTGGTATTCGTTCGATATTTTGATGAGATGTATGTTGTCTTTCCTCTAGTGGTGTTATGTGAACGTCGACTACATGACACTTCACCATTGTTTGGGCCTAGAGGAAGGCATTGGGAAGTAATAAGTAGATGATGGGTTGCTAGAGTGACAGAAGCTTAAACCCTAGTTTATGCGTTGCTTCGTAAGGGGCTGATTTGGATCCATATGTTTCATGCTATGGTTAGGTTTACCTTAACACTTCTTTTGTAATTGCGGATGCTTGCAATAGGGGTTAATCATAAGTGGGATGCTTGTCCAACGAAGGGCAGTACCCAAACACCGGTCCACCCACATATCAAATTATCAAAGTAACGAACGCGAATCATATGAGCGTGATGAAAACTAGCTTGATGATAATTCCCATGTGTCCTCGGGAGCGTTTTCCTTCATATAAGAGTTTGTCCAAGCTTGTCCTTTGCTACAAAAAGGATTGGCCCACCTTGCTGCACTTTATTTACTCTAGTTACTTGTTACCCGTTACAAATTACCTTATCATAAAACTATCTGTTACCGATAATTTCAGTGCTTTGCAGAGAATACCTTACTGAAAACTGCTTGTCATTTCCTTCTTCTCCTCGTTGGGTTCGACACTCTTACTTATCGAAAGGACTACGATAGATCCCCTACACTTGTGTGTCATCAACCCACCAGGCGGCGGGCCCCAGCTGCTGGCGGAGAAGTCGGCCACCAGAGACACTGGCAGCCGGTCCTACACTAGGCTAGATTACCATTGTACCCCTGGGGGGTAGGCCTATATAAACCCCCAGGGCATCCATGCAAAGGGTTCAGCCTCTTAGAAAACCACACACACATAGAGAGAGGAAAGAGCTAGCCTTGCCCTTCTTCCTCCTCTAGCCAAACAGCTCAAGGAGCCACTTGTAGCTACTTGTTGCAATAGTGATCATGCGGAGACCCCGCAGAGCAGGACTAGGGGTGTTATCTCCTAGGAGAGCCCCGAACCTGGGTAAAGTTCGCCGGCGTACGTGTCTACGCCTCATCCCGCTTCCTGGCACCGGCGACGTCTTACTCTCCCCCACCATGATAAGCCTGATACGTCTCCAACGTATCTATAATTTTTGATTGTTCCATGCTATTATATTATCCATCTAGGATGTTTTATATGCATTTATATGATATTTTATATGATTTTTGGGACTAACCTATTAATCTAGAGCCCAGTGCCAGTTTCTGTTTTTCCTTGTTTTTGAGTATCACAGAAAAGGAATACCAAACGGACTCCAATTGACCTGAAAATTCACAGAGATTGTTTTTGGACTAGAAGAAGCCCACATAGTACCGGAGATGGACCAGAAGAGTCCCGAGGCCACCACAAGGGTGGAGGGCGCGCCCTACCCCCTGGGTGCGCCCCCTACCTCGTGGCCGCCTCGTGGACCCCCCTGACTTGTTCCCGACGCCAACACCTCTTATATATCCCCAAACTTCCAGAACATAACCTAGATCGGGAGTTCCGCCGCCGCAAGCCTCTGTAGCCACCAAAAACCAATCGGGACCCTGTTCCGGCACCCTGCCGGAGGGGGGATCCATCACCGGTGGCCATCTTCATCATCCCGGCGCTCTCCATGACGAGGAGGGAGTAGTTCACCCTCAGGGATGAGGGTATGTACCAGTAGCTACGTTTTTGATCTCTCTCTCTCTCTCTCTCGTGTTCTTGATTCGTCATGATCTTGATGTATCGCGAGCTTTGCTATTATAGTTGGATATTATGATGTTTCTCCCCCTCTACTCTCTCGTAATGGATTGAGTTTCCCTTTGAAGTTATCTTATCGGATTGAGTCTTTAAGGATTTGAGAACACTTGACGTATGACTTGCATGTGCTTATCTGCGGTGACAATGGGATATTCACGTGATCTACTTGATGTAGGTTTTGGTGATCAACTTGCGGGTTCAGTGACCTTGTGAACTTATGCATAGGGGTTGGCACATGTTTTCGTCTTGACTCTCCGATAGAAACTTTGGGGCACTCTTTGAAGTTCTTTGTGTTGGTTGAATAGATGAATCTGAGATTGTGTGATGCATATCGTATAATCATACCCACGGATACTTGAGGTGACATTGGAGTATCTAGGTGACATTAGGGTTTTGGTTGATTTGTGTCTTAAGGTGTTATTCTAGTACAAACTCTAGGATAGATCGAACGGAAAGAATAGCTTCGAGTTACTTTACTACGGACTCTTGAATAGATCGATCAGAAAGGATAACTTTGAGGTGGTTTCGTACCCTACAATAATCTCTTCGTTTGTTCTTCGCTATTAGTGACTTTGGAGTGACTCTTTGTTGCATGTTGAGGGATAGTTATATGATCCAGTTATGTTATTATTGTTGAGAGAGCTTGCACTAGTGAAAGTATGAACCCTAGGCCTTGTTTCCTAGCATTGCAATACCGTTTACGCTCACTTTTATCGCTTGCTACCTTGCTGTTTTTATATTTTCAGATTACAAATACCCATATCTACCATCCATATTGCACTTGTATCACCATCTTCGCCGAACTAATGCCCCTATACAATTTACCATTGTATTGGGTGTGTTGGGGACACAAGAGACTCTTTGTTATTTGGTTTTAGGGTTGTTTGAGAGAGACCATCTTCATCCTACGCCTCCCACGGATTGATAAACCTTAGGTCATCCACTTGAGGGAAATTTGCTACTGTCCTACAAACCTCTGCACTTGGAGGCCCAACAACGTCTACAAGAAGAAGGTTGTGTAGTAGACATCAAAGCCATCCTTTGGCATATGTCGCACCAAAACCCCGACATTTGGCGCCCACCGTGGGGCTAGGTGCATAGTTGTCCGGAGATCTGTTCTGGACGGGAACCCTCTTCCTCCCTGGCGAGCGCAGCCAGCCCGGCACGCCCGATGGCATTTGCACCGACGCACTGCATGGCGCGGAAGTCGCCCGCGCGGCGAGCTGCCTCGCTGATCTCATCAGCGAGATCCGCCTTTCCAACGAGCCCGCGCCCGACGCGGGAGCAGCCAGCTCCGAGAGCTGCCTTGTCGACCTCCTTGGCAAGCTCCACATCGCCAACGAGCCGGCCTCCGACCTCGAGTCGATCGGCTCCACCGACCCGATGCTTGTCGATTCCGACACGGCATCCCTTGACGCTTTCCCCACCAACATGGTGGTCATCGACGACCCGCTCCCTCGAGCAGACAGCGACGGCAGCACCGTCATAGAGGTGCTCGTCATCAGCCACGACGGAGCCTGTGGTGGATCCTGTCTCGATCTGCTACAGGCGGCATTGCGGGACTTATACGCACCCATCGCGGAAGACGCTGATGCCGCGGCGTTGGAAACCTACCGCGTCTCCCTCATCGAGAACGCCAAGAAATTGGCTACCATGAGACGCCTCTCCGAGGCCTATTAGCGTGAGATCGACCACGCGGTTGGAGGCACGCCGGCTCCTGGCAGGCCCAGCCACATAGGCACGGTCAGACAGCATCCACCATTGCCAGTATGTTTGGAGCAGACCGCCCGGTCTACACCATGCCCACGGAGAACATACGTGCTGCCCAGGCAGCAGCAGACGAGCTGGACCACATGGAAGGCGACGAGTGTCGCTTCATGACGGAGCGCGTTCAGCAGCTCATCGACGCGGTTGCCGCGGAGCAAGAAGCCGGCCGCCGCGTGGAGGAACCCGGCCAGCATGCCAAGAACCTCCCCCTTGCCAAGAGCATGGCACGACCTCCCGGATGCCGACTGGTGGCGTCCGCGGCCAAAGAGATCCAGAGCTGGCTGCTAGCTGCAGTCGGACTTGCATCACCATCGAGCGTGACCAAGATGGCCGCCCACGAGCAGTGGAATGACGGGACAACCGTCAGCCTCCCCCGCGCAGGGAGAGGCGCGTCTCCCCGCCGGCTGTTGAACACCCGACTCTCGGCGGCCGGCTTGGCCCCCGTGAAGAAGTCGGAGAAAACGATGCCCGCCGTCGGATAGATCGCCTGAATCGTTCCCTGGCACTAGACGAAGAAGATGCGATCGGCCCGCCTTGTTTCGGCCCTCGCATTCGCGATGAGCCCTTCCCCAAAGGGTTCTTGCACCCTAGAGACACGCCCAAGTACAACGGCTCTGTGAAGCCGGAAGATTGGCTGGTTGACTACTCCACAACAGTCAACATAGCAAACGGCAACAAGCGTGTTTCCGTGAAGTACGTCCCGCTCATGCTCCAGGGCACCGCCCGGACATGGCTGAACAGCCTCAAGCCGCACAACGTCAATAGTTGGCTGGACTTCACCGAAGTCTTCTTCCGCAACTTCACCAGCACCTACAAGCGGCTGCCTAAGCCTCTCCAGCTCTCTTTGTGTGTCCAAGGCCCCACCGAGTCCACCTGCGACTACCTGACGCGGTGGGCCGAACTGCTCAGCTCCTGCGAAGGGGTGCACGAGGTGCAAGCCATAGAGTACTTCACCACCGGGTGTCGAGAGGGCACTTTACTCAAGCACCGACTCCTCTGCGATGAGCCGGCCACCCTCGATGAACTGCTGATCATAGCAGACAAGCACGCCACTGTCGATTCCTCAATGAAGTCGGAGCTGCAAATAGATGCGTCTGGGAAGGTGCTTCCTCCGGCTCCTCAGACGCCGGCTGGTGACAACAGTCGGCGCCAACAGCTGAAAGACAACTAGCGCAAAGCCCCACAGCCGCCTTCTACCAGTTGGTAGGTGGCGATAGACCAACAACCGGAGGGACAACCCCTCCCTAAGCGTCAGAAGGGCGGCAAATCTGCTTGGTTGCCCGCCTTCTCTTATGAGCAAACCCTCGATGCACCCTGCAAGTTCCACAGCGGCACGAAGCCGTCCAACCACACCAGCCGGAAGTGTCATTGGCTCACTAGAATCTACAAGGGCGAAGGACTGCTGCCTACCGGCCAGCCACCGCCGCCTCCTGCTCAGCAGCAGCCGGCCCAGCCAGTCGCCGCCATCCAAGACGAATTCCCTGAAGAACACGGAGCCTACGGCGTCTTCACCAGCCAGGCCGACGACAAGCACAACCGATGTCAGCAACACCGAGAGGTGAATGCTATCGCTTCTGAAGCCCCAGAATTCATGCATTGGTCCGAGAAGCCGATCAGCTGGAGCCGAGCTAACCACCAGGAGGTGATGCCTTCTCCAGGTTCCTATGCCCTGGCGTTGGATGCTACCTTTGCAACAGAGAGGCGAGTTGCTCGCTTCTCCCGGATCCTGATAGACGGTGGTAGTAGCATCAACATCCTCTACCGCGACACCATGGAGAAGTTGGGCATCAAACAGAAGCAGCTCCAGCCCAGTCGGATTGTCTTCCATGGCATAGTACCCGGCCTTTCCTGCTCACCAATCGGCAAGACCAAGTTGGATGTCCTCTTTGGAGGCAGAGATCACTTCCGCCGAGAGGCCGTCTGGTTTGAAGTGGTTGACCTTGAAAGCCCATGTCATGCACTGCTTGGCCGGCTGGTGATACGTCTCCAACGTATCTATAATTTTTGATTGCTCCATGCTATATTATCTTCTGTTTTGGACATTATTGGGTTTTGTTATACACTTTTATATTATTTTTGGGACTAACCTATTAACCGGAGGCGCAGCCCAGAATTGCTGTTTTTTTGCCTATTTCAGAGTTTCGCAGAAAAAGAATATCAAACGGAGTCCAAACGGAATGAAACCTTCAGGAACGTGATTTTTGGAACGAACATGATCCAGAGGACTTGGACCCTACGTCAAGAAAGCTACTGATACGTCTCCAATGTATCTATAATTTTTGATTGTTCCATGCTATTATATTATCTGTTTTGGATGTTTATGGGCTTTATTAAACACTTTTATATTATTTTTGGGACTAACCTATTGACCCAGAGCCCAGTGCCAGTTCCCGTTTTCCCCTTCTTTCAGTGTTTCGAAGAAAAGGAATATCAAATGGAGTCGAAACGGAATGAAACCTTCTGGAGAAGTTATTTTTGGAATGAGAGCAATCCAGAGGACTTGGAGTCCACGTCAAGAAAGCAACGAGGAAGGCACGAAGCAGGGGGCGCGCCCTCCACCCTCGTGGGCCCCTCATGGCTCCCCTGACGTATTTCTTACTCCTATATATATATATATATACCAATATACACTAAAACCATCGGGGAACAGAATAGATCAGGAGTTCCGCCACCGCAAGCCTCTGTAGCCACTGAAAACCAATCGGGACCCTGTTCCGGCATCCTGCCGGAGGGGGGGAACCCTCACCAGTGGCCATCTTCATCATCCCGGCGATCTCCATGACGAGGAGGGAGTAGTTCACCCTCGGGGCTGAGGGTATGTACCAGTAGCTATGTGTTTGATCTCTCTCTCTCTCTCGTGTTCTTGAGGTGATACGATCTTGATGTATCGCGAGCTTTGCTATTATAGTTGGATCTTATGATGTTTCTCCCCCTCTACTCTCTTGTAATGGATTGAGTTTTCCCTTTGAAGTTATCTTATCGGATTGAGTCTTTTAATGATTTGAGAAAACTTGATGTATGTCTTGCGTGGGATACCCGTGGTGACAATGGGGTATTCTATTGATCCACTTGATGTATGTTTTGGTGATCAACTTGCGGGTTCCGCCCATGAACCTATGCATAGGGGTTGGCACACGTTTTCGTCTTGATTCTCCGGTAGAAACTTTGGGGCACTCTTTGAGGTTCTATGTTTTGGTTGAATAGATGAATCTGAGATTGTGTGATGCATATCGTATAATCATACCCACGGATACTTGAGGTGACATTGGAGTATCTAGGTGACATTAGGGTTTTGGTTGATTTGTGTCTTAAGGTGTTATTCTTGTACGAACTCTATGATAGATTGAACGGAAAGAATAGCTTCGTGTTATTTTACTACGAACTCTTGAATAGATCGATACGAAAGAATAACTTTGAGGTGGTTTCGTACCCTACCATAATCTCTTCATTTGTTCTCCGCTATTAGTGACTTTGGAGTGACTCTTTGTTGCATGTTGAGGGATAGTTATATGATCCAATTATGTTGTTATTGTTGAGAGAACATGCACTAGTGAAAGTATGAACCCTAGGCCTTGTTTCCTAGCATTGCAATACCGTTTACGCTCACTTTTATCATTAGTTACCTTGCTGTTTTTATAATTTCAGATTACAAAAACCTATATCTACCATCCATATTGCACTTGTATCACCATCTCTTCGCCGAACTAGTGCACCTATACAATTTACCATTGTATTGGGTGTGTTGGGGACACAAGAGACTGTTTGTTATTTGGTTGCAGGGTTGTTTGAGAGAGACAATCTTCATCCTACGCCTCCCACGGATTGATAAACCTTGGGTCATCCACTTGAGGGAAATTTGCTACTGTCCTACAAACCTCTGCACTTGGAGGCCCAACAACGTCTACAAGAAGAAGTTTGCGTAGTAGACATCAGCTACCAGGAAGCCACGAGGTAGGGGTGACGCGCCCTCCACCCTCGTGGGCCCCACGTGCTCCACCGACGTACTCCTTCCTCCTATATATACCTACGTACCCCCAAACGATCAGATACGGAGCCAAAAACCTAATTCCACCACCGCAACCTTCTGTACCCGTGAGATCCCATCTTGGGGCCTGTTTCAGAGCTTCGCCGGAGGGGGCATCGATCACGGAGGGCTTCTACATCAACACCATAGCCTCTCCGATGAAGTGTGAGTAGTATACCTCAGACCTTCGGGTCCATAGTTATTAGCTAGATGGCTTCTTCTCTCTTTTTGGATCTCAATACAATGTTCTCTCCCTCTCTCGTGCAGATCTATTCGATGTAATCTTCTTTTGCGGTGTGTTTGTTGGGACCAATGAATTGTGGGTTTATGATCAAGTTTATCTATGAATAATATTTGAATCTTCTGAATTCTTTTATGTATGATTGGTTATCTTTGCAAGTCTCTTCGAATTATCAGTTTGGTTTGGCCTACTAGATTGATCTTTCTTGCAATGGGAGAAGTGCTTAGCTTTGGGTTCAATCTTGCGGTGTCCTTTCCCAGTGACAGTAGGGGCAGCAAGGCACGTATTGTATTATTGCCATCGAGGATAACAAGATGGGGTTTATATCATATTGCATGAGTTTATCCCTCTACATCATGTCATCTTGCTTAAAGCGTTACTCTGTTCTTATGAACTTAATACTCTAGATGCATGCTGGATAGCGGTCGATGTGTGGAGTAATAGTAGTAGATGCAGGCAGGAGTCGGTCTACTTGTCTCGGACGTGATGCCTATATACATGATCATACCTAGATATTCTCATAACTATGCTCAATTCTGTCAATTGCTCAATAGTAATTTGTTCACCCACCATAAAATACTTATGCTCTTGAGAGAAGCCACTAGTGAAACCTATGCCCCCCGGGTCTATTTTCCATCATATTAATCTTCCGTCAACAAGCTATTTCTGGCGCCGTTTTTTATTACTTTCTTTACTTTGCATCTTTATCATAAAAATACCAAAAATATTATCCTATCATATCTATCAGATCTCACTCTCGTAAGTGACCGTGTAGGGATTGACAACCCCTTATCGTGTTGGTTGCGAGGATTTATTTGTTTGTGTAGGTGCGAGGGACTCGTGCGTGGCCTCCTACTGGATTGATACCTTGGTTCTCAAAAACTGAGGGAAATACTTACGCTACTTTGCTGCATCACCCTTTCCTCTTCAAGGGAAAACCAACGCAATGCTCAAGAGGTAGCAAGAAGGATTTCTGGCGCCGTTGCCGGGGAGGTCTACGCAAAAGTCAACATACCAAGTACCCATCACAAACCCTTATCTCCCGCATTACATTATTTGCCATTCGCCTCTCGTTTTCCTATCCCCCACTTCACCCTTGACATTTTATTCGCCCTTCTTTTCCGTTCGCCTCTTTTTCGCTTGCTTCTTGTTTGCTCTTGTGTTTGAGTGCTTGCTTGTCACGATGGCTCTGCCTAAATTTGGTGATCTTCACCTTAAAAGGTTGGAAGAGATCGAAGGCAATGTCAGGAGTTTTATGGTCTTACAATTTGAGCATAATAATTTCTTTAGAAACGAGCTTAAGGAACAAAAAAGCTTTATGAGTTATATGAATAAAGAGCTCGATGATATGTCTAAAGAATTTGATGGTTTGAGATCCCAAATTGCTCATCTTGAGAAGTTAATAGCTGAAATATCGGATAAGTAGGCTACCTTAGTTAATAAGATGGCTGCTAAGCCGAAAATAAAGATGAAGATCTAAAAGTTATTGATGTGTCCCCTATTAAATCTTTGTTTTGCAATATTAATCTTGATAATGATGGGACTGAATATGATCCACCTTTACCGAGAAGGCGTTCCAAAAATTCGGAGTTTTTAGATCTTGATGCTAAAATTGATAAAAGTGGGATTGAAGAGATCAAAACATTAGATACTAATAAACCCACTATTGTGGATTTCAAGGAATTTAATTATGATAATTGCTCTTTGATAGATTGTATTTCCTTGTTGCAATCCGTGCTAAATTCTCCTCATGCTTATAGTCAAAATAAAGCCTTTACCAAACATATCGTTGATGCTTTGATGAAATCTTATGAAGAAAAACTTGAGTTGGAAGTTTCTATCCCTAGAAAACTTTATGATGAGTGGGAACCTACTATTAAAGTTAAAATTAAAGATCATGAATGCTATGCTTTGTGTGATTTGGGTGCTAGTGTTTCCACTATTCCAAAAACTTTGTGTGATTTGCTAGGTTTCCGTGATTTTGATGATTGCTCTTTAAACTTGCACCTTGCGGATTCCACTATTAAGAAACCTATGGGAAGAATTAATGATGTTCTTATTGTTGCAAATAGGAACTATGTGCCCGTAGATTTTATTGTTCTTGATATAGATTGCAATCCTTCATGTCCTATTATTCTCGGTAGACCTTTCCTTAGAACGATTGGTGCAATTAATTATTGATACGAAGGAAGGGAATATTAGATTCCAATTTCCATTAAATAAAGGCATGGAACACTTCCCTTGGAAGAAAATAAAATTACCATATGAATCTATTATGAGAGCCACTTATGGATTGCCTACCAAAGATGGCAACACCTAGATCTATCCTTGCTTTTATGCCTAGCTAGGGGCGTTAAACGATAGCGCTTGTTGGGAGGCAACCCAATTTTATTTTTAGTTTTTTGCTTTTTGCTTCTGTTTAGGAATAAATATTTGTTCTATCCTCTGGTTAGATGTGTTTTTATGTTTTAATTAGCGTTTGTGCCAAGTTAAACCTATAGGATCTTCTTAGATGATAGTTATTTGATCTTGCAGAAAATTCCAGAAACTTTCTGTTCACAAAAATAATTGTTAAAAATCACCAGAACGTGATAAAATATTGATTCCAATTGCTTCTGATCAATAAACAAATTGTCTAGGTCTTCCTATTTTGGATGATTTTTTGGAGTTGCAGAAGTTTGCATTAGTTACAGATTACTACAGACTGTTCTGTTTTTGACAGATTCTGTTTTTCGTGTGTTGTTTGCTTATTTTGATGAATCTATGGCTAGTAAAATAGTTTATAAACCATAGAGAAGTTGGAATAAAGTAGGTTTAACACCAATATAAATAAAGAATGAGTTCATTACAGTACCTTGAAGTGGTCTTTTGTTTTCTTTCGCTAACGGAGCTCACGAGATTTTCTGCTAAGTTTTGTGTTGTGAAGTTTTCAAGTTTTGGGTGAAAAATTTGATGGATTATGGAACAAGGAGTGGCAAGAGCCTAAGCTTGGGGATGCCCATGGCACCCCAAGATAATCTAAGGACACCTAAAAGCCAAAGCTTGGGGATGCCCCGGAAGGCATCCCATCTTTCGTCTACTTCCATCGGTAACTTTACTTGGAGCTATATTTTTATTCACCACATGATATGTGTTTTGCTTGGAGCATCTTGTATGATTTGAGTCTTTGCTTTTTAGTTTACCACAATCATCTTTTCTGTACACACCTTTTGAGAGAGACACACATGATTCGGAAATTATTAGAATACTCTATATGCTTCACTTATATCTTTTAGAGCACGGTGGTGGATTTGTTTTATAGAAACTATTAATCTCTCATGCTTCACTTAGATTATTTTGAGAGTCTTAAATAGCATGGTAATTTGCTTAAATAATCCTAATATGCTAGGTATTCAAGATTAGTAAAAACTTTCTTACAAGTGTGTTGAATACTAAGAGAAGTTTGATGCTTGATGATTGTTTTGAGACATGGAGGTAGTGATATTAAAAGTTGTGCTAGTTGAGTAGTTATGAATTTGAGAAATACTTGTGTTGAAGTTTGCAAGTCCCGTAGCATGCACGTATGGTAAACGTTATGTAACAAATTTGAAACATGAGGTGTTCTTTGATTGTCCTCCTTATGAGTGGCGGTCGGGGACGAGCGGTGGTCTTTTCCTACCAATCTATCCCCCTAGGAGCATGCGCGTAGTGCTTGGTTTTTGATGACTTGTAGATTTTTGCAATAAGTATGTGAGTTCTTTATGACTAATGTTGAGTCCATGGATTATACGCACTCTTACCCTTCCATCATTTCTAGCCTCTTCGGTACCGTGCATTGCCCTTTCTCACATTGAGAGTTGGTGCAAACTTCGCCGGTGCATCCAAACCCCGTGATATGATACGCTCTTTCACACATAAACCTCCTTATATCTTTCTCAAAACAGCCACCATACCTACCTATTATGGCATTTCCATAGCCATTCCGAGATATATTGCCATGCAACTTTCCATCGTTCCGTTTATCATGACACGCCCATCATTGTCATATTGCTTTGCATGATCATGTAGTTGACATAGTATTCGTGGCAAAGCCACCGTTCATAATTCTTTCATACATGTCACTCTTGGTTCATTGCATATCCCAGTACACCGTCGGAGGCATTCATATAGAGTCATACTCTGTTCTAGTATCGAGTTGTAATCATTGAGTTGTAAATAAATAGAAGTGTGATGATCATCATTTTCTAGAGCATTGTCCCAAGTGAGGAATAAAAAAAGAGAGAGAGAAAGGCCATAAAAAAGAGAAGGCCCAAAAAAATGAGAGAAAAAGAGAGAAGGGACAATGTTACTATCCTTTTACCACACTTGTGCTTCAAAGTAGCACCATAATATTCATGATAGAGAGTCTCTTGTTTTGTCACTTTCATATACTAGTGGGAATTTTTCATTATAGAACTTGGCTTGTATATTCCAACAATGGGCCTCCTCAAGTGCCCTAGGTCTTCGTGAGCAAGCAAGTTGGATGCCCACCCACTTAGTTTCTTTTGTTGAGCTTTCATATATTTATAGCTCTAGTGCATCCGTTGCATGGCAATCCCTACTCCTTGCATTAACATCAATCGATGGGCATCTCCATAGCTCATTGATTAGCCTCGTTGATGTGAGACTTTCTCCTTTTTTGTCTTCTCCACATAACCCCCATCATCATATTCTATTCCACCCATAGTGCTATATCCATGGCTCACGCTCATGTATTGCGTGAAGGTTGAAAAAGTTTGAGATTACTAAAGTATGAAACAATTGCTTGGCTTGTCATCGGGGTTGTGCATGATGAGAGCATTCTTGTGTGACGAAAATGGAGCATGACTAAACTATATGATTTTGTAGGGATGAACTTTCTTTGGCCATGTTATTTTGAGAGGACATAATTGCTTAGTTAGTATGGTTGAAGTATTATTATTTTTATGTCAATATTGAACTTTTATCTTCAATCTATCGGATCTGAATATTTAGACCACAGTTAAGAAGAATTACATTGAAATTATGCCAAGTAGCATACCACATCAAAAATTCTGTTTTTATCATTTACCTACTCGAGGACGAGCAGGAATTAAGCTTGGGGATGCTTGATACGTCTCCAACGTATCTATAATTTTTGATTGCTCCATGCTATATTATCTTCTGTTTTGGACATTATTGGGCTTTATTATACACTTTTATATTATTTTTGCGACTAACCTATTAACCGAAGGCCCAGCGCAGAATTGCTGTTTTTGCCTATTTCAGAGTTTCGCAGAAAAAGAATATCAAACGGAGTCCAAACAGAATGAAACCTTCGGGAACGTGATTTTCGGAACGAACATGATCCAGAGGACTTGGACCCAACGTCAAGAAAGCTACCAGGAAGCCACGAGGTAGGGGGGCGCGCCTAACCCCTGGGCGCGCCCTCCACCCGCATGGGCCCCATGTTGCTCCACCGATGTACTCCTTCCTCCTATATATACCTACGTACCCCCAAACGATTAGATATGGAGCCAAAAACCTAATTCCACCGCCGCAACCTTCTGTACCCGTGAGATCCCATCTTGGGGCCAGTTCCGGAGCTCCGCCGGAGGGGGCATCGATCACGGAGGGCTTCTACATCAACACCATAGCCTCTCCGATGAAGTGTGAGTAGTTTACCTCAGACCTTCGGGTCCATAGTTATTAGCTAGATGGCTTCTTCTCTCATTTTGGATCTCAATACAATGTCCCCCCCTCTCTCGTGGAGATCTATCCGATGTAATCTTCTTTTGCGGTGTGTTTGTTGGGACCGATGAATTGTGGGTTTATGATCAAGTTTATCTATGAACAATATTTGAATCTTCTGAATTCTTTTATGTATGATTGGTTATCTTTGCAAGTCTCTTCGAATTATCAGTTTGGTTTGGCCTACTAGATTGATCTTTCTTGCAATGGGAGAAGTGCTTAGCTTTGAGTTCAATCTTGCGGTGTCCTTTCCCAGTGACAGTAGGGGCAGCAAGGCACATATTGTATTGTTGCCATCGAGGATAACAAGATGGGGTTTATATCATATTGCATGAGTTTATCTCTCTACATCATGTCATCTTGCTAAAAGCGTTACTCTGTTCTTATGAACTTAATACTCTAGATGCATGCTGGATAGCTGTCGATGTGTGGAGTAATAGTAGTAGATGCAGGCAGGAGTCGGTCTACTTGTCTCGGACGTGATGCCTATATACATGATCATACCTAGATATTCTCATAACTATGCTCAATTCTGTTAATTGCTCAACAATAATTTGTTCACCCACCGTAAAATACTTATGCTCTTGAGAGAAGCCACTAGTGAAACCTATGGCCCCCGGGTCTATTTTCCATCATATTAATCTTCCGTCAACATGCTATTTCTGGCGCCGTTTTTATTACTTTATTTACTTTGCATCTTTATCATAAAAATACCAAAAATATTATCCTGTCATATCTATCAGATCTCACTCTCGTAAGTGACCGTGTAGGGATTGACAACCCCTTATCGCGTTGGTTGCGAGGATTTATTTGTTTGTGTAGGTGCGAGGGACTCATGCGTGGCCTCCTACTGGATTGATACCTTGGTTCTCAAAAACTGAGGGAAATACTTACGCTACTTTGCTGCATCACCCTTTCCTCTTCAAGGGAAAACCAACGCAGTGCTCAAGAGGTAGCAGCCGGCACTGGCCAAGTTCATGGCGGTACCGCACTATGCTTACCTCAAGATGAAGATGCCAAGCACCAAGGGGATTATCACCATTGCCGGAGATTACAAGAAGTCGGCCGCCTGCGCTGCTGCCAGCAGTCGGCTGGCCGAGTCCCTTGTCATCGCTGCCGAGAAGCGGCTCCTTGACCGTGTTTTGGCCATGGCCGGCAAGCAGCCGGACATGTCGCCAGATCCGGAGGAGTCGGAGACTCAGGGCTCCTTCCAGCCGGCCAAAGAAACCAAGAGGATACCCTTGGACCCGGAGCACCCGGAGAGGCACGCTATTGTGGGAACAAACCTTGATAGTAAATAGGAAAGCGAGCTCATCGATTTCCTCCGTGAGAATCGGGACATCTTTGCATGGTCTCCAAAGGACATGCCGGGTGTTCCGACGTATTTCGCCGAGCACAAGCTACACGTCAGAGCAGACGCCAAGCCAGTCAAACAACCCCTCCCCGCCTGTCGGAGGAGAAGAGAAAAATTATTGGTGAAGAGATAGCCCGGCTTCTAGCAGCCGGCTTCATTATGGAAGTGTTCTTTCCAGAGTGGCTTGCCAACCCGGTCCTTGTATTGAAGAAGAACAACAAGTGGCGTATGTGTATTGATTATACCAGCCTCAACAAAGCTTGCCCCAAAGATCCGTTTGCTTTGCCTCGGATTGACCAGGTGATAGACTCCACAGCCGGATGCGAGTTGTTGAGTTTTTTGGATGCCTACTAAGGATACCACCAGATCAAGCTGAACCCAGACAACCGTCTGAAGACCGCCTTCATCACACCATTCGGAGCCTTCTGCTACCTGACCATGACATTCGGCTTGAGAAATGCCGGTGCCACCTTTCAGCATTGCATGCAGAAGTGCCTCCTCAAGCAACTCGGAAGAAATGCCCACGTCTATGTAGACGATATTGCGGTGAAGACGGAGAAGCGTGGCACCCTCTTAGAAGATCTCAAGGAAACCTTTGAAAATCTGCACCGGTTTCAAATCAAGCTCAACCCAGAGAAATGCGTCTTTGGAGTACCAGCCGGCCAGCTCCTTGGCTTCCTGGTCTCAGAGCGCAGCATTGAGTGCAACCCTGTCAAGATCAAAGCCATCAAGAGGATGGAGAGACCCACCCGACTGCGAGACATCGATAATCCCCAAGTGCAGGGAATCATCATAGCAATTCCCAATGGTGGAAGTGATAAGTATGGAGTGTTGAACCCACAAGGAGCTAAAGGTAAGATCAATATTCTCTCAAGTCCTATCTGCCACTGATACGACTCTACGTACACCAAACATTTGCTTTCAACTAGAAACGAGAAATAAAACTACGTTGTGGGTATGAAGAGGATAACTTTGCATGATATCGGAGAGCTAAAACATAAAAGTAGGTGTTGTTATCATAAAGTTAGAATATATTACTAAATATTATAAATAGCAAGTGTGGAATAATGATGGGTCGGTGTGCGGAATTATCCTAGGCAATCATTAACAAGACCGGTAGTCGTCATTGCAATTTCATATGGGGGAGAGGCATAAGCTAACATACTTTCTCTTCTTAGATCATATGCACTTATGATTGGAACTCTAGCAAGCATCCACAACTACTAAAGATCATTAAGGTAAAACCCAACCATAGCATTAACATATCAAGTCCCCTTTATCCCATACGCAACAACCCCCTTACTCGGGTTTATGCTTCTGTCACTCAAGCAACCCACTATAAGCGAATCATGAACGTATTGCAACACCCTACAGCCGGAATCCCTCACGCTTGCGCGACACGGAGGGCACAATAGGACAGCACCAAAATAAAACATACAACTCATACCAATCTAGATCATCAATCAACCCAAAGACAAAGGATATCTACTCAAAACATCATAGGATGGCAACACATCATTGGGTCATAATATGTGGCATAAAGCACCATGTTCAAGTAGGGACTACAGCGGGGTGCGGGAAAGTGGACCACGTAAAAGAGATGAGGATGGTGATGTTGATGAAGACGATCACCGCGGCGATGATTCCCCTCCCGATGGCACTCCGGCGCCACCGAGAGAGAGGAGGAGAGGTTCTCCACCTTGTGCTTCCTCCTCCATGGCCTCCCCTGGATGGGGAGAGGTTCTCCCTCTGGATCTTGGCCTTCATGGAGATGATGGCCCCTCCGGGATCCTCCGCCATGGCCTCCGGTGATGATGGCCCTCTCCGGCAGGGTGCCAGAGAGGGCCTACATTGATTTCTCATGGCTACAGAGGCTTGCGGCGGCGGAACTTCCGATCTAGGTTATTTTCTGGAGGTTTGGGTATTTATAGGAGAGGTTGGCGTCGAGAACAAGTCAGGGGGCCCCACGGGAAGTCCAGGAGGCACAGGGGCACACCCTGGGGGGTGGGCACGCCCTCCACCCTCGCGGGGCCCACGGGCCTCCCCTCCGGTAACTCTTCGTTCCAGTATTTTTTATATTTTCCAGAAAAATTCTCCGTTGATTTACATCGCATTCCGAGAACTTTTATTTCTGCACAAAAACAACACCACGGTAGTTCTGCTGAAAACATCGTCAGTCCGGGTTAGTTCTAATCAAATCATACCAAAATCATATAAAACTATTGTAAACATGGCATGAATACTTCATAAATTATAGATACGTTGGAGACGTATCAGAGTCCAGAAGTTTACCGGCTGCTTGGCATCCATCAACCGGTTCATCAGTCGGCTGGGCGAGAAGGCTCTTCCCCTGTACCAGCTCATGAAGAAAACCACTCACTTCGAGTGGAATGACAAGGCGGACGAAGCTTTTCTCCAACTCAAGAAGATGTTAACCACGCCGCCTGTTCTGGCCGCTCGGCCTGCTAAGGAGCCCATGCTCCTCTACATCGCCGCCACCAGCCGGGTGGTCAGCACGGTCATGGTGGTGGAACACAGAGAAGACGGCAAAGCACTGCCGGTCCAGAGGCCTGTGTATTACTTGAGCGAAGTACTGTAAGCCTCAAAGCAGAATTACCCCCATTACCAGAAGATGTGCTACAGCGTGCACTTTGCCGCCAAGAAGCTGAAGCCATACTTTCAAGAGCACCCCATCACGGTTGTCTGCACCACCCCGCTTGCCGAGATCATTGGAAGCCGAGATGCATCAGGACGAGTGGCCAAATGGGCCATTGGGTTGGCCCCCTACACCATCTTCTACCATCCTCGCACCGCCATCAAGTCCCAAGCACTGGCTGACTTCCTCGTTGACTGGGCCGAGACCCAGTACCTGCCGCCAGCGCCGGATTCCACCCATTGGCGGATGCACTTCGATGGCTCGAAGATGCGCACCGATTTGGGAACAGCATCGTCCTTACCTCTCCCAAAGGCGACAGGCTCAGATACGCGTTGCAAATCCACTTCGCCGCCTCCAACAACATGGCCGAGTATGAGGCGCTCATACACGGACTCCAGCTTGTTAGGTAACGTAGTAATTTCAAAAAAATATCCTACGCACACGCAAGATCATGGTGATGCATAGCAACGAGAGGGGAGAGTGTTGTCCACGTACCCTCGTAGACCGACAGCGGAAGCGTTATCACAACGCGGTTGATGTAGTCGAACGTCTTCACGATCCGACCGATCAAGTACCGCACGCACGGTACCTCCAAAGTTCTACACACGTTCAGCTCGATGACGTCCCTCGAACTCCGATCCAGCCGAGTGTTGAGGGAGAGTTTCGTCAGCACGACGGCGTGGTGACGATGATGATGTTCCACCAACGCAGGGCTTCGCCTAAGCTTCGCGACGGTATTATCGAGGTGTAATCTGGTGGAGGGGGGCACCGCACACGGCTAAAATATCGTATATCAAGTGTGTTCTTAGGTGCCCCCCTGCCCTCGTATATAAAGGAGCAAGGGGGAGGCCGGCTGCCTATGGGGCGCGCCAAGGAGAGGGGGGGAGTCCTCCTCCTAGTAGGAGTAGGACTCCCCTTTCCTAGTCCTACTAGGAAAAGAAGGGGGGAAGGAAAGAGAGGGAGAGGGAGAGGGAAAGGGGGCTGCGCCCCCCTCTCCTAGTCCAACTAGGACTCCTCTGGGAGGGGGCGCACCACCTCCTGGCTGCTGCCCTCTCTCTCCCCTCAAGGCCCAATAAGGCCCAATACTTCCCCGGGGGGTTCCGGTAACCCTCCGGCACTCCGGTTTAATCCGAAACTTCTCCGGAACACTTCCGGTGTCCGAATATAGTCGTCCAATATATCAATCTTTACGTCTCGACCATTTCGAGACTCCTCGTCATGTCCGTGATCACATCCGGGACTCCGAACAACCTTCGGTACATCAAATCATATAAACTCATAATAAAACTGTCATCGTAACTTTAAGCGTGCGGACCCTTTGGGTTCGAGAACTATGTAGACATGACCGAGACACCTCTCCGGTCAATAACCAATAGCGGGACCTGGATGCCCATATTGGCTCCCACATATTCTACGAAGATCTTTATCAGTCAGACCGCATAACAACATACGTTGTTCCCTTTGTCATCGGTATGTTACTTGCCCGAGATTCGATCGTCGGTATCTCGATACCTAGTTCAATCTCGTTACCGGCAAGTCTCTTTACTCGTTCCGTAATACATCAACCCGCAACTAACTCATTAGTCACAATGCTTGCAAGGCTTATAGTGATGTGCATTACCGAGTGGGCCCAGAGATACCTCTCCGACAATCGGAGTGACAAATCCTAATCTCGAAATACGCCAACCCAACAAGTACCTTTGGAGACACCTGTAGAGCACCTTTATAATCACCCAGTTACGTTGTGACGTTTGGTAGCACACAAAGTGTTCCTCCGGTAAACGGGAGTTGCATAATCTCATAGTCATAGGAACATGTATAAGTCATGAAGAAAGCAATAGCAACATACTAAACGATCGGGTGCTAAGCTAATGAAATGGGTCATGTCAATCACATCATTCTCCTAATGAGGTGATCCCCTTAATCAAATGACAACTCATGTCTATGGCTAGGAAACATAACCATCTTTGATTAACGAACTAGTCAAGTAGAGGCATACTAGTGACACTTTGTTTGTCTATATATTCACACATGTATTATGTTTCTGGTTAATACAATTCTAGCATGAATAATAAACATTTATCATGATATAAGGAAATATATAATACTTTATTATTGCCTCTAGGGCATATTTCCTTCAGTCTCCCACTTGCACTAGAGTCAATAATCTAGATTACATAGTAATGATTCTTACACCCATGGAGTCTTGGTGCTGATCATGTTTTGCTCGTGGAAGAGGCTTAGTTAACGGATCTGCTACATTCAGATCCGTATGTATCTTGCAAATTTCTATGTCTCCCACCTGGACTAAATCCCGGATGGAATTGAAGCGTCTTCTGATGTGCTTGGTTCTCTTGTGAAATCTGGATTCCTTTGCTAAGGCAATTGCACCAGTATTATCACAAAAGATTTTCATTGGTCCCGATGTACTAGGTATGACACCTAGATCGGATATGAACTCCTTCATCCAGACTCCTTCATTCGCTGCTTCCGAAGCAGCTATGTATTCCGCTTCACACGTAGATCCCGCCACGACACTTTGCTTGGAACTGCACCAACTAACAGCTCCACCGTTCAATGTAAACACGTATCCGGTTTGTGATTTCGAATCGTCCGGATCAGTGTCAAAGCTTGCATCAACGTAACCATTTACGATGAGCTCTTTGTCACTTCCATATACGAGAAACATATCCTTAGTCCTTTTCAGGTATTTCAGGATGTTCTTGACCGCTGTCCAGTGATCCACTCCTGGATTACTTTGGTACCTCCCTGCTAAACTTATAGCTAGGGACACATCAGGTCTGGTACACAGCATTGCATACATGATAGAGCCTATGGCTGAAGCATAGGGAACATCTTTCATCTTCTCTCTATCTTCTGCAGTGGTCGGGCATTGAGTCTTACTCAATCTCACACCTTGTAGTACAGGCAAGAACCCTTTCTTTGCTTGATCCATTTTGAACTTCTTCAAAACTTTGTCAAGGAATGTGCTTTGTGAATGTCCAATTAAGCGCCTTGATCTATCTCTATAGATCTTAATGCCTAATATATATGCAGCTTCACCGAGGTCTTTCATTGAAAAACTCTTATTCAAGTATCCCTTTATGCTATCCAGAAATTCAATATCATTTCCAATCAGTAATATGTCATCCACATATAATATCAGAAATGCTATCGAGCTCCCACTCACTTTCTTGTAAATACAGGCTTCTCCAAAAGTCTGTATAAAACCAAATGCTTTGATCACACTATCAAAGCGTTTATTCCAACTCCGAGAGGCTTGCACCAGTCCATAAATGGATCGCTGGAGCTTGCACACTTTGTTAGCTCCCTTTGGATCGACAAAACCTTCCGGTTGCATCATATACAACTCTTCTTCCAGAAATCCATTCAGGAACGCAGTTTTGACATCCATTTGCCAAATTTCATAATCATAAAATGCGGCAATTGCTAACATGATTCGGACAGACTTAAGCATCGCTACGGGTGAGAAGGTCTCATCGTAGTCAATTCCTTGAACTTGTCGAAAACCTTTCGCAACAAGTCGAGCTTTATAGACAGTAACATTACCATCAGCGTCAGTCTTCTTCTTGAAGATCCATTTATTTTCAATGGCTTGCCGACCATCGGGCAAGTCAACCAAAGTCCATACTTTGTTCTCATACATGGATCCCATCTCGGATTTCATGGCTTCAAGCCATTTTTCGGAATCTGGGCTCACCATCGCTTCTTCATAGTTCGTAGGTTCGCCATGGTCTAGTAACATGACCTCCAGAACAGGATTACCGTACCACTCTGGTGCGGATCTTGATCTAGTTGACCTACGAAGTTCAGTAATAACTTGATCTGAAGTTTCATGATCATTATCATTAACTTCCTCACTACTTGGTGTAGGGTTCGCAGAAACTGATCTCTGCGATGATCTACTTTCCAATAAGGGAGCAGGTACAGTTACCTCATCAAGTTCTACTTTCCTCCCACTCACATCTTTCGAGAGAAACTCCTTCTCTAGAAAGGATCCATTTCTAGCAACAAATATCTTGCCTTCGGATCTGTGATAGAAGGTATACCCAACGGTCTCCTTTGGGTATCCTATGAAGACACATTTTTCCGATTTAGGCTCGAGCTTATCAGGTTGAAGTTTCTTCACATAAGCATCGCAACCCCAAACTTTAAGATACGACAACTTTGGTTTCTTGCCAAACCATAGTTCAAAAGGCGTCGTCTCAACGGATTTTGATGGTGTCCTCTTTAGAGTGAATGCAGCCGTCTCTAAAGCATAACCCCAAAACGATAGCGGTAAATCAGTAAGAGACATCATAGTTCGCACCATATCTAATAAAGTACGATTACGACGTTCAGACACACCATTACGCTGTGGTGTTCCGGGTGGCGTGAGTTGCGAAACTATTCCGCATTGTTTCAAATGTAGACCAAACTCGTAACTCAAATATTCTCCTCCACGATCAGATCATAGGAATTTTATTTTCTTGTTACGATGATTTTCAACTTCACTCTGAAATTCTTTTAACTTTTCAAATGTTTCAGACTTATGTTTCATTAAGTAGATATACCCATGTCTACTCAAATCATCTGTGAAGGTGAGAAAATAACGATATCCGCCACGAGCTTCAATATTCATCGGGCCACATACATCTGTATGTATGATTCCCAACAAATCTGTTGCTCTCTCCATAGTTCCGGAGAACGGTGTTTTGGTCATCTTGCCCATAAGGCATGGTTCGCAAGTACCAAGTGATTCAAAATCAAGTGATTCCAAAATCCCATCAGTATGGAGTTTCTTCATGCGCTTTACACCGATATGACCCAAACGGCAGTGCCACAAATAAGTTGCACTGTCATTATTAACTCTGCATCTTTTGGTTTCAACATTATGAATATGTGTATCACTACTATCGAGATTCATTAAAAATAGACCACTCTTCAAGGGTGCATGACCATAAAAGATATTATTCATATAAATAGAACAACCATTATTCTCTGATTTAAATGAATAACCGTCTCGCATTAAACAAGATCCAGATATAATGTTCATGCTCAACGCTGGCACCAAATAACAATTATTTAGGTCTAAAACTAATCCCGAAGGTAGATGTAGAGGTAGCGTGCCGACGGCGATCACATCGACTTTGGAACCATTTCCCACGCGCATCGTCACCTCGTCCTTAGCCAAACTTCACTTAATCCGTAGCCCCTGTTTCGAGTTGCAAATATTAGCAACAGAACCAGTATCAAATACCCAGGTGCTACTGCGAGTATTAGTAAGGTACACATCAATAACATGTATATCACATATACCTTTGTTAACCTTGCCATCCTTCTTATCCGCCAAATACTTGGGGCAGTTCCGCTTCCAGTGGCCAGTCTGCTTACAGTAGAAGCACTCAGTTTCAGGCTTAGGTCCAGACTTGGATTTCTTCTCCTGAACAGCAACTTGCTTGCTATTCTTTTTGAAGTTCCCTTTCTTCTTCCCTTTGCCCTTTTTCTTGAAACTAGTGGTTTTACTGACCATCAACACTTGATGCTTCTTTTTGATTTCTACCTCCGCTGCCTTTAGCATTGCGAAGAGCTCGGGAATCGTCTTATTCATCCCTTGCATGTTATAGTTCATCACGAAGCTCTTGTAGCTTGGTGACAGTGATTGAAGAATTCTGTCAATGACGCAATCATCCGGAAGTTGAACTCCCAGTTGAATCAAGTGATTATTATACCCAGACATTCTGAGTATATGCTCACGGACAGAACTATTCTCTTCCATCTTGCAGCTATAGAACTTATTGGAGACTTCATATCTCTCAATCCGGGCATTTGCTTGAAATATTAACTTCAACTCCTGGAACATCTCATATGCTCCATGACGTTCAAAACGTCGTTGAAGTCCCGGTTCCAAGCCGTAAAGCATGGCACACTGAACTATTGAGTAGTCATCAGCTTTGCTTTGCCAGACGTTCATAACTTCTGGCGTAGCTCTTGCAGGAGGCCTGGCACCTAGCGGTGCTTCCAGGACGTAATTCTTCTGTGCAGCAATGAGGATAATCCTCAAGTTACGGACCCAGTCCGTGTAATTGCTACCATCATCTTTCAACTTAGCTTTCTCAAGGAACGCATTAAAATTCAACGGAACAACAGCACGGGCCATATATCTACAATTAACATAGACAAGCAAGATACTATCAGGTACTAAGTTCATGATAAATTTAAGTTCAATTAATCATATTACTTAAGAACTCCCACTTAGATAGACATCTCTCTAATCATCTAAGTGATTACGTGATCCAAAGCAACTAAACCATGACCGATTAACACGTGAGATGGAGTAGTTTCAATGATGAACATCACTATGTTGATCATATCTACTATATGATTCACGCTCGACCTTTCGGCTTCTGTGTTCCGAGGCCATATCTGTACATATGCTAGGCTCGTCAAGTTTAACCTGAGTACTCCGCGTGTGCAACTGTTTTGCACCCGTTGTATTTGAACGTAGAGCCTATCACACCCGATTAACACGTGGTGTCTCAGCACGAAGAACTTTTGCAACGGTGCATACTCAGGGAGAACACTTTTACCTTGAAATTTTAGTGAGAGATCATCTTATAATGCTACCGCCAATCAAAGCAAGATAAGATGCATAAAGGATTAACATCACATGCAATCAATATAAGTGATATGATATGGCCATCATCATCTTGTGCTTGTGATCTCCATCTCCAAAACACCGTGCTTGTGATCTCCATCTCCGAAGCACCATCATGATCACCATCGTCACCGGCTCGACACCTTGATCTCCATCGTAGTATCGTTGTCGTCTCGCCAACTTATTGCTTTTACGACTATCGCTACCGTTTAGTGATAAAGTAAAACTATTACATGGCGATTGCATCTCATACAATAAAGCGACAACCATATGGCTCCTGCCAGTTGCCGATAACTCGGTTACAAAACATGATCATCTCATACAACACATTATATGACATCATGTCTTGACCATATCACATCACAACATGCCCTGCAAAAACAAGTTAGACGATCTCTACTTTCTTGTTGCATATTTTACGTGGCTGCTACGGGCTTAGCAAGAACCGTTCTTACCTACGCATCAAAACCACAACGATAGTTTGTCAAGTTGGTGCTGTTTTAACCTTCGCAAGGACCGGGCGTAGCCATACTCGGTTCAACTAAAGTGAGAGAGACAGACACCCGCCAGTCACCTTTAAGCAACGAGTGCTCCGAATGGTGAAACCAGTCTCGCGTAAGCGTACGCGTAATGTCGGTCCGGGCCGCTTCATCTCACAATACCGCTGAACCAAAGTATGACATGCTGGTAAGCAGTATGACTTATATCGCCCACAACTCACTTGTGTTCTACTCGTGCATAGCATCAACGCATAAAACCAGGCTCGGAGGCCACTGTTGGGTAACGTAGTAATTTCAAAAAATTTTTCCTACGCACACGCAAGATCATGGTGATGCATAGCAACGAGAGGGGAGAGTGTTGTCCACGTACCCTCGTAGACCGACAGCGGAAGCGTTATCACAACGCGGTTGATGTAGACGAACGTCTTCACGATCCGACCGATCAAGTACCGAACGCACGGTACCTCCGAAGTTCTACACACGTTCAGCTCGATGACGTCCCTCGAACTCCGATCCAGCCGAGTGTTGAGGGAGAGTTTCGTCAGCACGACGGCGTGGTGACGATGATGATGTTCCACCGACGCAGGGCTTCGCCTAAGCTTCGCGACGGTATTATCGAGGTGTAATCTGGTGGAGGGGGGCACCGCACACGGCTAAAATATTGTATATCAAGTGTGTTCTTAGGTGCCCCCCTGCCCCCGTATATAAAGGAGCAAGGGGGAGGCCGGCTGCCTATGGGGCGTGCCAAGGAGAGGGGGGGAGTCCTCCTCCTAGTAGGAGTAGGACTCCCCTTTCCTAGTCCTACTAGGAAAAGAAGGGGGGAAGGAAAGAGAGGGAGAGGGAGAGGGAAAGGGGGCTGCGCCCCCCTCTCCTAGTCCAACTAGGACTCCTCTGGGAGGGGGCGCACCACCTCCTGGCTGCTGCCCTCTCTCTCCCCTCAAGGCCCAATAAGGCCCAATACTTCCCCGGGGGGTTCCGGTAACCCTCCGGCACTCCGGTTTAATCCGAAACTTCTCCGGAACACTTCCGGTGTCCGAATATAGTCGTCCAATATATCAATCTTTACGTCTCGACCATTTCGAGACTCCTCGTCATGTCCGTGATCACATCCGGGACTCCGAACAACCTTCGGTACATCAAATCATATAAACTCATAATAAAACTGTCATCGTAACTTTAAGCGTGCGGACCCTTTGGGTTCGAGAACTATGTAGACATGACCGAGACACCTCTCCGGTCAATAACCAATAGCGGGACCTGGATGCCCATATTGGCTCCCACATATTCTACGAAGATCTTTATCGGTCAGACCGCATAACAACATACGTTGTTCCCTTTGTCATCGGTATGTTACTTGCCCGAGATTCGATCGTCGGTATCTCGATACCTAGTTCAATCTCGTTACCGGCAAGTCTCTTTACTCGTTCCGTAATACATCAACCCGCAACTAACTCATTAGTCACAATGCTTGCAAGGCTTATAGTGATGTGCATTACCGAGTGGGCCCAGAGATACCTCTCCGACAATCGGAGTGACAAATCCTAATCTCGAAATACGCCAACCCAACAAGTACCTTTGGAGACACCTGTAGAGCACCTTTATAATCACCCAGTTACGTTGTGACGTTTGGTAGCACACAAAGTGTTCCTCCGGTAAACGGGAGTTGCATAATCTCATAGTCATAGGAACATGTATAAGTCATGAAGAAAGCAATAGCAACATACTAAACGATCGGGTGCTAAGCTAATGAAATGGGTCATGTCAATCACGTCATTCTCCTAATGAGGTGATCCCGTTAATCAAATGACAACTCATGTCTATGGCTAGGAAACATAACCATCTTTGATTAACGAACTAGTCAAGTAGAGGCATACTAGTGACACTTTGTTTGTCTATATATTCACACATGTATTATGTTTCTGGTTAATACAATTCTAGCATGAATAATAAACATTTATCATGATATAAGGAAATATATAATACTTTATTATTGCCTCTAGGGCATATTTCCTTCACAGCTGGCCAAAGAGCTCGGCATCCGCCGGATCCTGTGCTACGGCGACTCAGACTTGGTGGTCCAACAGTCATCTGACAACTGGGACGCCAAGGATGCAAACATGGCGAGCTACTGTTTCCTCGTCCAACAACTCAGCGGATACTTTGAAGGGTGTGAGTTCCTTCGCGTGCCACAGAACAACAACGAGCAAGTAGATGCCTTGGCACGGATCGGCTCCACTCGGCAAGCCATACCAGCCGGCTTCTCCCTTCAGCGCCTCCTCAAGCCGTCTATCAAGCCTTTGTCGGAATCAGAGTCCATCTTCGTGCCGGCTGCTCCCGGAACAGTCGGATCCGACTCGGGGGCTGCATCAGCTGGCTCGGGGACTTCGGCAGGCGACTCGGGGACTGCGGCAGTCGCACCCGGCCTGGGGACTTCAGAACCCGGCCCGGGGGCTGTAGCAGCCGGCCCAGGGACTTCAGAACCCGGCCTGGGGGCTACAACAGTCGGCCCGGGGACTTCAACGGCACAGCAAGCGGCGGCCGACCCCACCCCGCCGCCTGCCAACCCAACCGCCCTAGTTGCAGTGGCCGTAATGACAGTGGATGAAATCCAAGCACCATCATGGGCGCAGGCCATCCTCAACTTTCTGGTGAACAGAGAGCTGCCGGCTGATGAGATCTCGGCCCGACAAGTGCAGCGCCGAGCAGGAGCCTAGATGATAGTAAACAGAGAGCTTGTCAGACGCAGCGTGATCAGGGTCTTCCAGTGCTGCGTAGAACCAGAGAAAGGCAAGGCAATCCTCAAAGACATCCACCAAGGCGATTGTGGCCACCACGCGGCCTCCAGATCCCTTGTCGCCAAAGCCTTCCGCCATGGTTTCCTCTGGCCGACTGCTTTGGAGGACGCCAAGGATCTGGTCAAACATTGCAAGGGATGCCAGAAATTCAGCTCCAAGCAACATCTCCCGGCTTCTACACTCAAGACCATCCCCCTTACCTGGCCTTTTGCCGTCTGGGGGCTGGACATGGTGGGACCATTCAAAACAGCACGCGGCGGCATGACTAATCTGCTTGTCGCTGTGGATAAATTCACCAAGTGGATCGAAGCAAAGCCAATCAAGAAGTTGAATGGTCCGATTGCATGACTGTCGGGTGGTTGGTGCGACATATGCCAACGGATGGCTTATCATTGTGGGTGCCAATAAGACATCGCCGGTGCCTGGAAACGGGATGAGGCGAAGACATGCACGCCGGCGGATCTTACCCAGGTTCAGGGCTCTCCGAGGAGATAACACCCCTAGTCCTGCTCTGCGGGGTCTCCGCATGATCACTAGATCAAGGAACGGTAGCTACAATCGCTCCTAGAGCTGTTGGGTTCAAGGGAGAAGAAGAACAAGGCTAGCTCTTGCTTCTCTCTATCTCTATGGTGTGTGTGCTGTGTTTAGAAGCTAACCCTTTGCATGGGTGCTCCGGGGGGTTTATATAGGCCTACCCCCGGGGGTACAAAGGTAATCCGGCCAGGCACTGGTCCCAGCCGTCAGTGTCTACGCTCGCCGGCTTCTCAGCCGGCTGTTGGGTCCCGCCGACTGGTGGGTCCCGCCGGCTGCCGGCTTCTTGGTCGACCAGCCGGCCCCACTGCCTAGGGTCTTGTCGGCGGCTGCTTACTGTAGCCTCGCCTCTGATGACGAGGGCTTTGTCGAGGTAAGCGTGGCTACAGTGGGCCGCCTCGGGGGCTCTCACTGTAGCCTTACCTCGCCGGCATCTGGGGGCCGGCTACGCCCTCGGCCGACTGGGGGAGGCCGGGCCGCCTCCGAGCCTCTCTCTGGCGGAGGGGGCCCGCCGCCCGCGGGCCGTACAGGAGTCGGTCGTGGATGACGTTGAGGCTGGCATGGCTACAGTGCCGAGCCGAACAGGAGACGGTCATCCCGTACGGCCTCCTGTGGCCATGCCTGCCTCGGGCCTCGGGGGTAGTGGGCCGCACTGTGGCCACACCCCGTCTTGTCACCGTTATGTGGGTGTAGCTTTGGTGGTTGTGGTCTCGGCCGACTGCTTGGAGTCGGCACTCTTCTTGGCCGGCTCCCTGGAGTCGGCCACCCCGTAGTTGTCCTGGGGGGAGGTCGTTGAGGCTGGGTCACCTTCCGGGAGTCGGCTTCAGAGGTAGCCGGCCAGGGAAGGCGGCCCAATGCTTGGAGTGCTTGGAGGCCCAAAGGCCTGATAATTTTTTCAGAAGAAACAGGGGCAGTCGGTTAGGCTACCCGTGGCCATTTACTCTGACAGTAGTCCCCGAAGCTGATTGGGCTTCGAGGTGGAATAGGGGTTGAGAAGCTCGATCAGCTTCCTATCTTGACAAGTCGGCAGCTGGGAGCCGGCTTTGGTTAGGCGTGCCGCCTTGGTCGAAAACTCCGGAGTCGGAGGGCGGGAGCTCGCTAGTGTGTGCACCGGGCCGCGGGCCGGCCACTTGCCGTCTACGAACCACGTGGCCTCCCTTGGCTAGAAAGCCTGCCAGCCCACGCGCGCGACGGGACATCGCCGCAGGGCGGGTGCCCGCCACGTCCGCGCCCGGGCCCAGGCGTGGATTCTTTGCATCCCGAAACCGCCCGCACGTCTCCTTGCGGCAGTTTCGGCTCGCCTTTAGGGCGCAATAATCGCGGGGCATGGGGGGAATGGGTGCAGTTAATCCCACGTCTCCCCCCACGTCCGGCCTCCCCGGCCTCGCCTCGCGGAGCTATAAGTAGGGGGAGGTGGAGGGCGGCAGGCCCTCGCACGCTCCTCCTACTTCCACCATCTTCTTCGCTCGCCGTACTTCGCGACAGCGCCTCACCGCCGCGCTCTTCTATTACTTGCTCCTCCATCGCCGCACTTGTTCTCACCATGCCTCCCGCCACGGAGCAGTGTGGCGGGGATTGGGATGGCTCCAATGTCCACGAAGATCACGTCGAGTTCCTCCGCCAGACGCGGCGGCTGCCCGGCGCGGACAAGGTGGAGGTCCGCCTCGCACCGGCGAGGGAAATTACACTGGAGCCGCGGGAGGGCGAGCGGGTGGTCTTCCGCTCGCACTTCTTGCGCGGCATCGGCCTGCCAGTGAGCGCCTTCTTCTGCTCCTGGCTCGATTTCTACCAGCTCCAGCCGCACCACCTCACCCCAAACGCGGTGGTGCTGCTATCGGCCTTCGTCACCCTGTGCGAGGGCTACCTCGGCGTCCTCCCCACCCTCGAGCTCTGGGGGGAGTTCTTCCAGTCCAAGCTGGGCACGCGCATGCAGGGCGTGCCGGCTCAGACTGGCGCCTTCATCGCGTCACGGAGGTCGGTCGCCGACAACCCCTTCCCCATCATCACACTGATCCAATCGGTGAAGAAGTGGCAAAAATCGTACTTCTACGTGCGGAACATCGCCCCGCGGGCGACTACATCAACCTGCCGGCTTACGTAGCCGGCCCACCGGCGGGCAGGCGGCCCCAGTGCTCCTTTCGGGCCGTGACTCTGACGCCGGCCGGGTCCACCGCCGTCGCCCGAGTGCGAGAGCTGACCCAGTCGGAGGGCTTGACGGGGCCCGACCTGCTGGCCGCATTCGTCACGCGCCAGGTTCTTCCGCTCCAGAGCCGGCCTCATCTGATCTGTCAGATGAGCGGCCAGCTCGATCCGAGCCGAATGTGCACCAAGGAGATGCCGCGCGAGGAGGTCGCCTATATGGTGAACTACCTTGCGAACTGCAAACTCACCGAAGAGTGGCAGTTTGGCAAGGAGCCATATAGCCGAGCCAATCCGCCGCCTACGGTATGTTCTCCTTGTCTCTTTTTCTTTCTCTTTGCTTTGTTGCCAAGTTCCTCTTGGCCGACTCTAACTTAGTTGGTTTGTTTTTCGACAGAGCCCTCTTCATCGGCCGGCCGGCGGGTCAGACGTGGAGCGTCGATTCGTCCCCGACCGGACCGAACACGATCTGGAGGACCCCGACCTGGGGGCGGCCGGTATGGACGACAACATCGATCCGGGCGGTGGCCAAGCCGGCGGCGAAGCAGGCGGCTCCGAGCTCGGAGTCACCTTCGACGATTGGCCGGACGACGATGAGGCCGAAGTCGCCCCGCGTCGCCTGCCGGCGTCTGGACGCGGCGCGGGTTCCTCCGCTGCACCGCCTGCTCGGGGCGGAGGTGAAAAGCGTCGCGCCGCCCAGGGTTTGTTCCGTAGCCGGACGAAGAAACCCAGGGGCGGGGCGGCAGCCACCAGGCGGGAGGAGGCGGCCGCGAAGGCGGCTCGCTTCCGCAAGACGATGAAGCAACCGCAGACCGTGTCGGCGTAAGTTCACTTTCTTTCGTATACTCTTTTTCTTTCTTTTCTCTGGTGGTTCCTGAACCCTTGTCTTTTTCTCCAACGATCAGAGCTCCGCTGTCGCTTGAGCGGGCGGCTGCCGCCTCCGTCGTTGAGTCGCCGAGGGGCTCTGGGAGCACCACCCGCTGCGTGGACCCCCGTGCCGACCTTCAGGAGGCGACAGAACGGAACGCGCGGGAGGCGCGGGCGGAGCGAGAGGCGCGGGAGGCGGAGGCACGGAAGGCGGCCGCCGCCCAGGCGCCACGGGAGGAGGAGGCGGCGAAGGCACTCGCCGATGCCGCAGCCAGGGCCCAAGCAGAGGCTGCGGCGGCGGCGGCGGCGGGGGAGGTTTTGATGGTCACCCCGCTGCGCGTCATGGCGCCTGGGGACATGGAGCCCTCGCCAGAGGGAGCCAGCGGCGACCAGCCAGGGCTGGGGGGAAGCGACGACGTCATCATCCTGGAGAGGGCGCCGGTACCGATCCCGCCAACTGGGGCGGCTCAAGGTGGCCGGCCTAATCCGCCGCCTGCACAGTCGGCGGGGGGCGAGCCGGCCGCGAGGGCTGAGATGGCGGTCCGGATTCCGTCGAGCCGGCGCGCGGGGAAGGCCGCGTCGGAGCCACAGAAGGTCGCGTCAGAGCCGCAGCTGGCCGTGGGCTCCAGCTCGTCGGCCCGGGATGCGGAGGCGGCCAGTGCTACCTCGGGGTGGACGCCAGGCGGAGGGACGGCCGTGGTGAACGTGGCTGCACAGGACGTCCGGACCCGGCTCCAGGGCCAAGCTGCGGCGCTGAGGCAGTTCACCGACGAATTCCTCGCGACGCGGGCGGCCATCCGGGTTAGTATTCCCATCTTGCTTCTTCTTGATCTTGATTTCTTCCGTGGGGGCGCGTCAGCGCACCCACTGGGTGTAGTCCCCGAGTTCCAAGTCGGCTGCTGAGCAGGCGGCTTGGAACTTCTTGGTGGATTTGCCTTTGCTATTCTTGTTCTTAATTCGATCTTCTGTCCATCTTGCAGGACTACCACAACCTTCGAGCGGCCGCCTTCAACTCCCAGGCTCGGGAGCTGACTCAGAAGACCGCCGACCTTACTGAGAGCCGAGGTACGTGCTTTGTTCTTTATCTCATGTGGGGGCGCGTCAGCGCACCCACTGGGTGTAGTACCCGAGATTCGGGCCGACTGCTGAGCAGTCGGGTTGGATCTTCCTTGACGACTTCCTCTTACTTGTTCTTTCTTTTTCTGCCGTCTCTGCAGCGGCCAACGCCAGTCTGAGGGCACAGCTGGGGGAGTCTCAGACTGCCCTTCGTGCCAAGGATGCCGAGCTCGCCGCCTTGGTGCAGGAACGCGACCGCCTGGCCAAAAAGTTGGACGACCAGGAGGAAGGCCACATGGCGGCACTGAAGGCTGTGCAGGACCGCGAAGTCGCTCTCCAGGCCGAGTACGAGACGGAGGCGGCTGGCTGGGCTGAGGCCAGGCAGACTCTGGTCTCTGGCTATGGCCAGATCGAAGATCTGGTTGACGTAAGCCGCCTACCTCTTCGTCCTTTCTTGCCATCTGCCACTTTGGCTCTTTTTCTGATTTGGTGCTCTTTTCTCCTTTTCTTCTTCTTTCTTGCGCAGAATATTCCCCTGGCTATTCTACTGCCGCCAACCAGACCATCGAGGCCCGTCGCCAAGCGCGAAGGCAGGCTGGCTTTGAGATCTCGCCAACCGCCGGCCGCTCGCTGGAGGAGCAGCTCCTGGCGATCCAGGCCCGCATCCAGCCGGCTCACCGACTACTCCGTTGGCTTTAGCGTGCCAGGGCGCAAGTCTTGGCCGCCCTCTGGCCCGGCCAAGTGGTTCCTCGCACCCCCAGTCGGACTGTCGACTGGCTGGAGGTGGCAGTCGGCCGCTTCGAGGCTTGGAAGGCCTCGGCGGCTCGCTCCGGCGCCAGGCGGGCGCTGGAGTTCGTCAAGGCCTGGTATCCCAGCCTGAGCCTGGATCAGCTGGCTACCTGGCGGCAGCAAGCCGACACAGAGCTGGAGCCGGCATGGCCGGCTATCATCCAGCGGCTTCGGCGATCGCCGACTACACCGACACCAGCGTCTTCGCCCCCGAGGTAGACGACAACGGTGTCGCCCAGCCGGAGGAGTGGTTCGGGCTGAACCCGGCGGACGGTGAGGACTCGGCGGAGGAGATTGACTCCAGCGACGAGGGCGAAGAGGAGGAGGAGGAGGGTGAAGACGCCGAGCCGGCTGGTGGGGCAGCCGGCCAGCCTCAGCCTGACCGTACCTCCAGCACTACGTCGCGAGCGAGTGCGTCGCCTGCCGCTGGTGGTGGTCAAGCCGAGACCCGCTAGGCGGCCACTCCTTCAGCCGGCGGGGCCGTCTCCACCGACCAGCTCGGCCTCCGCGCCGCGCCCTAGTCTGCCATCTTTTGTTTTCCTGTCTTGTTACTTTTGGAACAATGTTTGGTTAAGTCTGCACAATTCCACCCACTGGGTGTATTCGAACTTATGTCTGTTGCCAGCCTGTTGGGGGCTTTATTGTATATATAACTTATGCATGCATTTGGCCTTTCCTTGTACTTTGCTTTTTATCCTTCTGCTTTTTTCCTTTGCCGCCCTCCCTTGGTTGCCGCCTCCCCAGTCCAACAGTTGCTCTGCAATCTGTAGCTGGGGGAGTGCTTGGCCAATTGGGGGGGGGGAGTACTTTAGCTTTGCTGGACTAAAGCTAAGTGTTTAGGAAGCCGGCCAGCCGGCTGTTCTGGCAGCCGGCAGGCATGTTTGGAGGCCGTCTCTTTGCTATATAGGTTCGTTGTTCCTTAGCCATTCGTGTGGGCATCCTTTCTGCCTTGCCTCTTGCTAGTCGGACAGTCGGTTCTTCGAGCTGCGACTTTCAACAAGAGGGGACTCGGGAGCCGGCACACTCTTTTCTGACTTCAGGTAGAACTTTCAATATAGCTCAAGGCGGCCAGTCCCCGGGCCGACTAGTCGAACCCGGTGCCAGACAAGAATTCAAATGTAATAATACATTCATGGATATGACACTTGTCATTCATAGATAAACAAAAGGCAGTCCCCGAGTACTGCTCGGGGGGCCTGTTGGTTTGTACTTAATACAAAAGGGGTAGCATGATACATACTGCTTTCAACTGTAAAATCGTCTTAGGAGGTTTGCGTTCCATGGTCGCTCCGACTCCTTGCCAGAGTCGTCTCTCTTGCATGCTCTTGGTTTTTGTGCGTCGATCAAGTAGTAGGAGTCGTTGCCGAGTGCCTTGCTGACGACGAAGGGGCCTTCCCAAGGGGCCGAGAGCTTGTGCTGGCCGGCTGTTCGCTGGATCAGCCGGAGCACAAGGTCGCCCTCTTGGAAGGATCTTGGCTTGACCTTGCGGTTGTAGTAGCGGCGCAACCCTTGCTGGTAGATGGCGGACCGGCTGAGTGCTAGCAGCCGGCCTTCTTCCAGTAGGTCCACGCCGTCTTCTCTTGCTTCTTTGGCCTCCTCCTCCGTGTACATGGTGATCCGAGGCAAGTCGAACTCGATGTCTGTTGGGATGACAGCCTCGGCACCGTACACGAGGAAAAATGGAGTGAAGCCGGTTGACTTGTTGGGTGTAGTGCGCAGGCTCCAGAGGACAGCCGGCAGCTCTTCGAGCCAGCAGCCGGCCGATCGCTCCAGTGGTACAACCAGTCGGGGCTTGATGCCGGAGAGGATGAGTCCATTCGCTCGCTCGACCTGGCCGTTTGACTGCGGGTGCGCAACGGACGCTAAGTCCAGTCGGATGCCCTGCGTCGCGCAGAAACGTGCCAGTGCTCCTTTGGCGAAGTTCGTGCCGTTGTCGGTGATGATGCTGTGCGGCACGCCGTACTGAGTGGTGATGTCGGTGATGAATGTCACGGCAGTCGGCCCGTTCATCTTTTTGATCGGCTTTGCTTCGATCCACTTTGTGAACTTGTCCACAGCAACAAGTAGATGCGTCAAGCCGCCGCGGGCTGTCTTGAAAGGGCCCACCATGTCCAGTCCCCAGACGGCAAAAGGCCAGGTGAGGGGAATGGTCTTGAGTGCAGAAGCCGGCAGGTGTTGCTTGGAACTAAAAACTTGGCATCCTCTGCAGCTCTTGACTATTTCTTTAGCATCCTCCAAGGCAGTCGGCCAGAAGAAACCATGGCGGAAAGCCTTGGCCACAAGTGATCTTGAGGCTGCGTGGTGGCCGCATTCGCCTTGGTGGATGTCTTTGAGGATTGCCACTCCTTTTTCTGGCTCAACGCAACGCTGGAAGACTCCAGTGACGCTGCGCTTCACAAGCTCTCTGTTGATTATTGTGTATGCCGCGGCTCGTCGTTGCACTAGTCTTGCTGAGATCTCATCAGCCGGCAGCTCTCTGCTGACTAGGAACTTGAGGATGGGCAGGGCCCATGACGGAGCTGTGACTTCTTCTTCTGTTAATGTGGCCACCAAGACTCGGGTGGGTGGGTTGGGTGGCGCGGAATTGGAGTCGGCCATTGCTTCTTGTGTCATTGCAGTCCCCGGGCCGACTGCTGCAGTCCCCGGGCCAGGTTCTGAAGTCCCCGGGCCGGGTGCGACTACGGCAGTCCCCGGGCTAGTTGTTGAAGTCCCCGTGCAGCCTGCGGGGTTTCTCCAGTCGGATCCGGCTGTATCAGGCGCATGCGGTACGAAGATGGAATCCGACTCTGGAGACGGCTTGAGGAGGCGCTAGAGGGAGACGCCAGTCGGTATGGCTTGTCGGGTGGAGCCAATCTGTGCTAGGGCATCTGCTTGGTCGTTGTCGGCCCTTGGCACGTGGAGGAACTCGCACCCCTCGAAATATCCGCTGATCTGCTGGACGAGGAATCGATAGCTTGCCATGTTCGCGTCCTTGGCGTCCCAGTCGCCAGACGATTGCTGGACCACCAAGTCTGAGTCGCCGGAGCACAGGATCCGGCGTATGCCAAGCTCTTTGGCTAGCCGGAGCCCGTGTACGAGCGCCTCGTACTCGGCCACGTTGTTGGAGGCGGCGAAGTGGATCTGCAGCGTGTACTTGAGCTTGTCACCTTTGGGAGAGGTGAGGACGATGCCGGCTCCCAAGCCGGTGCGCATCTTGGACCCGTCAAAGTGCATCCGCCAATGGGTAGAGTCGGGAGCCGGCGGTAGGTACTGGGTCTCGGCCCAGTCGACGAGGAAGTCGGCCAATGCTTGCGACTTGATGGCGGTGCGGGGTTGGTAGAAGATTGTGTAGGGCGCCAATGCAATGGCCCATTTTGCCACCCGACCAGATGCATCCCGGCTGCCTATGATCTCGGCGAGCGGGGCAGTGCACACGACCGTGATGGGGTGCTCTTGGAAGTAGGGCTTCAGTTTCTTGGCAGCGAAGTACACCCCATAGCACATCTTCTGGTAGTGCGGGTAGTTTTGCTTTGAGCTGGATAGCACTTCGCTTAGATAGTACACCGGCCTCTGGACTAGCTGGGCTCGGCCTTCCTCCGGGCGCTGGACCACAACAACAGTGCTGACGACTCGGCTAGTCGCGGCGATGTAGAGGAGCATGGGCTCCTTCTCAGTCGGCGCCGCCAGGACAGGCGGAGTGGTCAGCATTTTCTTCAACTCATGGAAGGCTTGGTCGGCTTGATCATTCCACTCGAAGTGAGTGGACTTCTTCATGAGTCGGTACAAGGGGAGAGCCTTCTCTCCTAGTCGGCTGATAAAACGATTCAGGGAGGCTAAGCAGCCAGTGAACTTCTGCACATCTCGCAGCTTGGTGGGAATCTCCATCCTCTCGATGGCCTTGATCTTGACGGGGTTGCATTCGATGCCGCGTTCGGAGACCAGGAAGCCTAGCAGCTGGCTGGCTGGCACTCCGAACACGCACTTCTCGGGGTTGAGCTTGATTTGGAATCGGCGCAAGTTGGCGAATGTTTCTTTCAGGTCTTCCAGCAAGGTACCGCGCTTCTCTGTCTTCACCACAATTCCGTCTACATAGACGTGGGCATTTCTGCCGAGTTGTTTCAAGAGGCATTTCTGCCTGCAACGCTGAAAAGTGGCACTGGCATTTCTCAAGCCGAATGTCATAGTCAGGTAGCAGAAAGCTCCAAAGGGTGTGATGAAGGCAGTCTTCAGGCGGTCAGCTGGGTCCAACTTGATCTGATGGTACCCTGAGTATGCATCCAAAAAACTTAACAGCTCGCATCCGGCTGTGGAGTCTATTACTTGGTCAATCCGTGGCAGAGCGAACGGATCTTTTGGGCAGGCCTTGTTCAAACTGGTGTAGTCTATACACATTCGCCACTTGTTATTCTTCTTCAAAACCAGAACTGGGTTGGCAAGCCACTCTGGAAAGAACACTTCCATGATAAAGCCAGCGGCAAGGAGCCGGGCTATCTCTTCTCCCACAATTCTTCGCTTCTCTTCTGACAGTCGGCGGAGGGGTTGCTTGACCGGCTTCGCATCAGCTCGGACATGTAGCTTGTGCTCGGCGAAATCCTTCGGGACACCCGGCATGTCCTTTGGGGACCATGCAAAGATGTCTCGATTCTCACGGAGGAAGTCGACGAGCTCGCCTTCCTATTTACTGTCCAAGTTCGCCCTAATGACAGCGAACCTCTCCGGGTTCTCCGGGTCCAGAGGTATCTTCTTCGTCTCTTTGGCAGGCTGGAAAGAGCCCTGCGCATCACAATCTTTGGGGTTGGGGGACAAGGCCGGCTGCTTGCCGGCCATGGCCACAACTCGTTGCAACATCTTCTTCTCTTCTGCCACCACGAGGGACTCGGCCAGCTGGCTGCTGGCCATGGCGCACTCGATGGACTTCTTGTAATCACCGGCTACCATGATGATCCCCTTCGAGCTTGGCATCTTCATCTTCAGGTAGGCGTAGTGGGGCACAGCCATGAACTTGGCCAGAGCAGGTCGGCCAAGCAGTGCATGATAGGGGCTCTCCAAATCCACTACCTCGAACCATATTGCTTCTCGGCGGAAATGATCTTTGTCTCCGAAGAGAACATCCATTTTGATCTTGCCGATTGGGGAGCAAGACAGGCCGGGGACGATACCATGGAAGACGGTGCGGCTCGGCATGAGCTGCTTCGCTTTGATGTTCAGTTTTTCCATGGTATCACGATACAGTATGTTGATACTGCTTCCGCCGTCTATCAGGACGCGGGAAAATCTGGCAGCTTGCCTCTCCGTTGCGAGGGTGACGTCCAAGACCATTGCATAGGAGCCAGGAGAGGGCATCACCTCTGGGTGGTCGGCCTGGCTCCAGCTGATTGGCTTTTCTGACCAGTGCATGAACTCGGGGGTCCTGGTGGCGACTGCATTCACTTCTTGATGCTGTCAGCGTCGGCTGCGCTTGTCGTCGGCTTGACTGGTGAAGACGACGTAGGCGGCGTGCTCTTCGGGGAATTCGTCTTGGATGGCGCCGACTGCCGGCCGGGCCGCCGGCTGCTGGGGGGCTGGAGGCGGCGGACCGGGAGGCGGAGGCGGCAACATCCCCTCGCCCTTGGTGATGCGGGTGAGCCAATGGCATTTCCGGGTTGTGTGGTTGGACGGCTTCGCGGCGCTGTGAAACTTGCAGGGGGCGTCGAGGGCTTGCTCGTGGGAGAAAGACGGTTGCCAAGGCGGCCGGCCACCCTTCTTCTTGGGAGCGGGCCGCTCTTCGGGCTGCTCGTCTTCAACTGTGGCCACCTGCCGACTGGAGGAAGTCGGCATGGGGGCCTTGCGCTTGTGATCGTTCTGGTAAGGGCACCGATTGGGGTCGCCAGCCGGCGTCTTGGGAGCCGGAGCTATCACCTTCCCAGAGGCGTCTACTCGCAGCTCGGTCTTCATTGAGGAGTCGGCCGTGGCGTACTTGTCCGCGATGACCAGCAACTCGTCGAGGGTAGCCGGCTCGTCGCAGAGGAGTCGGTGCTTGAGGAGGGTGCCCTCTCGGCACCCGACGGTGAAGTACTCGATGGTCTGGACCTCATGCACCCCCTCGCAGGAGTTGCGGAGCTCGGCCCATCGCGTGAGGTAGTCGCGGGTCGACTCGTTGGGCCCTTGGACGCAGAGGGAGAGCTGGCGAGGCTTGGGAGGCCGCTTGTAGGTGCTGGTGAAGTTGCGGACGAAGACTTCGGTGAAGTCCAGCCAACTGTTGATGCTGTAGGGCTTGAGGCTGTTGAGCCATGTGCGCGCCGTGCCTTGCAGCATGAGGGGGACGTACTTCACGGCGACACGCCGATTGCCGTTGGCTATGCTGACGGCCGTGGAGTAGTCGATGAGCCAATCTTCCGGCTTCACCGAGCCGTTGTACTTGGGCGTGTCTCTGGGGAGCGAGAACCCTTTGGGGAAGGGCTCGTCGCGGATGCGGGGGCCAAAGCATGGCGGGCCGACATCGTCTTCTTCTTCTAACGCCAAGGATCGAGCAAGGCGGTCGATCCTGTGGCGGGCGTCGTTCTCGCCGACTCCTTCTCGGCGGCCGAGTCGGTCGCCAAGACTCGGGTGTGTGATAGGCGGCGGAGTGAGGCGTCTTTCTCTTCGAGGCGGGTGAGGAGGCAGATTTCCTTGGTGTTCAACCGCTCGAGGGCGGCCTTCTGCGTCACGCTCGATGGTGATGCGAGTCCGGCTGCGGCTGGCAGCCGGCTCCTTGTCCTTCTTCTGGCGCGCGCCGCTCGCAGTCAGCGAGCGCGACGTCGCGGCGTGCTCCCGGCGCGGGGGATGACTATCAGCACGAGCGCCGGCTTCGTGCCGTTCTGCAGCCGCGTCGATCAGCTGCTGGATCCGTCTTGTCATGTAGGGGAGCTCATCGGCTCCCAGCCCATTGAGCTCTTCTGCAGCCGCCTGAGCGGCTCGCAGATTCTCGAGCGGGGTGGCGTAGACGGGGCGATCTGCCCCCAGCATGCTGGCGACGGCCGCGCCGCGCTTCTGGACGAAGCCGGCTCGGCTCGGGCCGCTAGGCGGCGGCGTACCGAAGGCGGCGCGGTCGACTTCGCGCTGGTGGGCCTCGGTGAGGCGTCTCATGGAGGCTATCTTCTGGCCCTCCGCGATGAGGGCGAGGCGGCGTGCCTCCAGGGTCTCGGCGTCAGCATCGGCCGGGATGGGGACGGAGAGGTCGTGCATCGCCGCTTGCAGGGCATCATGGGCGTTCTCGCCCGAGTTGGCGACGTGGCTGATGACCAGCACTTCGGTGACAGCGCTGCTGCCGCTGTCAGCTCGAGGGAGGGGATCGTCGAAGACCACCACGTCGGAGGGGTAGGCATCGAGCGATGCCGTGTCGGAGTCGATGAGCATCGGGTCGGTGGAGCCGACCGACTCCATGTCTGCAGCAGGCTCGCTGGAGACGTGAAGCTGGTCGAGGAGGCTGACGAGGCGGTTCTCGGGGTAATCGGTGCCTGCGTCGGACGCAGGCTCGTCGGAGATGCGAGTCTCGCCGAGCAGATCGGCGAGGCAGCTCGCTTGCAGGCGTCGTCGACGCCTTGCAGCGCGTCGAGGCAAACGCCATCGGGCGCAGGAGGCTAGCTGCGCTCGCGGGGGAGGAAGAGGGTTCCCGTCCAGAACAGGTCTCCGGACGACGGTGCACTTGGCCCCACGGTGGGCGCCAAATGTCAGGTGGTTGGTCGACATATGCCAACGGATGGCTTATCATTGTGGGTGCCAATAAGACATCACCGGTGCCTGGAAACGGGATGAGGCGAAGACATGCACGCCGGCGGATCATACCCAGGTTTAGGGCTCTCCGAGGAGATAACACCCCTAGTCCTGCTCTGCGGGGTCTCCGCATGATCACTAGATCAAGGAAAGGTAGCTACAATCGCTCCTAGAGCTGTTGGGTTGAAGGGAGAAGAAGAACAAGGCTAGCTCTTGCTTCTCTCTATCTCTATGGTGTGTGTGCTGTGTTTAGAAGCTAACCCTTTGTATGGGTGCTCCGGGGGGTTTATATAGGCCTACCCCCCGGGGATACAATGGTAATCCGGCCGGGCACTGGTCCCAGCCGTCAGTGTCTACGCTCGCCGGCTTCTCCGCCGGCTGTTGGGTCCCGCCGACTGGTGGGTCCCGCCGGCTGCCGGCTTCTTGGTCGACCGGCCGGCCCCACCGCCTAGGGTCTTGTCGGCGGCTGCTTACTGTAGCCTCGCCTCTGATGACGAGGGCTTTGTCGAGGTAAGCGTGGCTACAGTGGGCCGCCTCGGGGGCTCTCACTGTAGCCTTACCTCGTCTTGTCTCCTTAATGGGGCTCCTGCTTCGAGGAAGGGGGTAGCCGGCTTCTGGGGGCCGGCTACGCCCTCGGCCGACTGGGGGAGGCCGGGCCGCCTCCGCGCCTCTCTCTGGCGGAGTTGAATGGTCCGACTGCATGACTGTCGGGTGGTTGGTGCGACATATGCCAACGGATGGCTTATCATTGTGGGTGCCAATAAGACATCGCCGGTGCCTGGAAACGGGATGAGGCGAAGACATGCACGCCGGCGGATCTTACCCAGGTTCAGGGCTCTCCGAGGAGATAACGCCCCTAGTCCTGCTCTGCGGGGTCTCCGCATGATCACTAGATCAAGGAAAGGTAGCTACAATCGCTCCTAGAGCTGTTGGGTTCAAGGGAGAAGAAGAACAAGGCTAGCTCTTGCTTCTCTCTATCTCTATGGTGTGTGTGCTGTGTTTAGAAGCTAACCCTTTGCATGGGTGCTCCGGGGGGTTTATATAGGCCTACCCCCCGGGGGTACAAAGGTAATCTGGCCGGGCACTGGTCCCAGCCGTCAGTGTCTACGCTCGCCGGCTTCTCCGCCGGCTGTTGGGTCCCGCCGACTGGTGGGTCCCGCCGGCTGCCGGCTTCTTGGTCGACCAGCCGGCCCCACCGCCTAGGGTCTTGTTGGCGGCTGCTTACTGTAGCCTCGCCTCTGATGACAAGGGCTTTGTCGAGGTAAGCGTGGCTACAGTGGGCCGCCTCGGGGGCTCTCACTGTAGCCTTACCTCGCCGGCATCTGGGGGCCGGCTACGCCCTCGGCCGACTGGGGGAGGCCGGGCCGCCTCCGCGCCTCTCTCTGGCGGAGGGGCCCCGCCGCCCGCGGGCCGTACAGGAGTGGGTCGTGGATGACGTTGAGGCTGGCATGGCTACAGTGCCGAGCCGAACAGGAGACGGTCATCCCGTACGGCCTCCTGTGGCCATGCCTGCCTCGGGCCTCGGGGGTAGTGGGCCGCACTGTGGCCACACCCCGTCTTGTCACCGTTATGTGGGTGTAGCTTTGGTGGTTGTGGTCTCGGCCGACTGCTTGGAGTCGGCACTCTTCTTGGCCGGCTCCCTGGAGTCGGCCACCCCGTAGTTGTCCTGGGGGGAGGTCGTTGAGGCTGGGTCGCCTTCCGGGAGTCGGCTTCAGAGGTAGCCGGCCAGGGAAGGCGGCCCAATGCTTGGAGTGCTTGGAGGCCCAAAGGCCTGATAATTTTTTCAGAAGAAACAGGGGCAGTCGGTTAGGCTACCCGTGGCCATTTACTCTGACAATGACCTTCATCGCAGACATCACCGTCCGGTACGGTGTACCACACAGCATCATCAACGACAACAGCACAAATTTTGCCAAAGGAGCATTGGCCCGTTTCTGCGTGATGCAGGGCATCCAACTGGACTTAGCGCCCGTTGCCCATCCGCAGTCAAACGGCCATGTCGAGCGAGCAAACGGCCTCATCCTCTCCGGCATCAAGCCCCGACTGGTCGAGCCTCTGGAATGTTCGGCTGGCTGCTGGATCGATGAGTTGCCGGCTGTCCTCTGGAGCCTGCGTACCACGCCGAACAAGTCAACCGGCTTCACTCCTTTCTTCCTTGTGTATGGGGCCGAGGCTGTCATCCCAACTGACATTGAGTTCGACTCACCTCGCGTCACCATGTACACGGAGGTGGAGGCGAAGGAAGCACGAGAAGACGGTGTTGATCTGCTGGAAGAGGGCCGGCTGTTGGCACTCAGACGGTCCGCCATCTACCAGCAGAGTCTGCACTGTTACCACAGTCGGAAGGTCAAGCCAAGATCCTTCCAAGAGGGCGATCTTGTGCTCCGACTGATCCAGCGAACAGCCGGCCAGCACAAGCTCTCGGCCCCTTGGGAAGGCCCTTTCGTCATCAGCAAAGCATTGGGCAATGGCTCCTACTACCTGATCGATGCATAGAAGCCCAGGGCACGCAAGAGGGACAACTCCAGCAAGGAGACAGAGCGCCCATGGAATGCAAATCTCCTTTGAAGATTTTATAGTTGAATGCAGTATGTACCACGCTACCTTTTGTATTAAGCGCAAAGACACCGGGTCCCTCGAGGAGCACTCGGGGGCTACCCTTTTTATCTATATGATAAGTTTTTATGCCTATGAATGTGTTATTTCATTCTTCTGCTTGGCACCGGGTTCGACCAGTCGGCCCGGGGGCTTGCTGCCTTGTACTATGTCGGTGCTACCTGCAGTCGGACAAGTAATGTGCCGGCATCTAAGCCCTCTCTTGCCACAAGCCGCAGTTTGCAGAGCGACTGTCCGGCTGGCAAGAGCTAAAGGCAAGAAATGATGCCCACATGAAAAATGGCTAAGGACCAAAGCATTCACATAGGCCAAGCCGGCTCCTAGCCTCACCGACCGGCTGCCGAGCAGCCGGCCGGCGGTTCCTACTTAGCTTGCTACGTTCCAGTTGGCCAAAGTACTTGCCCTCCCAAAATGACTAAGTACTTGACCCAGCTACAGTCCGCAGAGCGGCTGTCTGGCGGGCAAGACGGCTGTCAAGGAAGGGCGGCAAAGGAAAAAGCCAAAGAACAAAAAGCAATACAAGTAGGAAATCGGTAAAGCACAACTCGTGCGGAATAATATTTATATGTCAAAAGGCCCTTGGCCAGAATTCAATGAAGTTTGAATACACCCCCAGCAGGTGGAACTGTGCAAAATTAACAAGTTTTGTTCGAAGAGACTACCAAGCAGGAAAAAATAAGGTAAATTGGCCGCCTAGGCCAAGGGAGCAGCAGGCGGGTCTGGCAGGCTAGTGGAGTCGGCGGCGCCGGCTGGTGGAGGGGCCGGCTGGTGACTCTCGGCTTGGCTGCCTCCAGCTGCAGTCGACGCACTCGCGCGCTCATTGCTTGAGGCGTGGTCGAGCTGAGGCTGGCCGTCCGCTCCGTCCTCCGGCGCGTCGTCTTCACCGTCCTCGCCCTCGTCGCTCTCTCCTTCATCGCTAGAGGCGATCTCCTCCGCCGAGTCCTCGCCGTCCTCCGGGTTTAGCCCGAACCAGTTGGGTGGCGCCTCGGCACCCTCCTCGTTCAGTTCGGGGACGAAGAAGCCGGTCTTGGTGTACTCGGTGATCGCCGCCGCGCGCTGAGTAAGCTCAAGCCTCACCGCCACCAACTCCGTAGTGGCCTCCTGCCGGAACGTGGCCAACTGGGCTAGGCTTAGCCCAGGATAACATACCTTCACAAACTCCAAGGCCCGCCGCGCGCCTGCCCGGGCCGAGGAGCCCTTCCACGCCTCGAAGCGGCCGACAACCACCTCCAACCAGTCGGTGGTCCCACTGGGGGTGCGTGGAGCTTGCATGTCTGGCCAGAGGGCGGAAATCACCTGTGCTCCGACACGCTGCAGCCGGCAGAGCATCCGGTGAGCCGGCTGGAGGCGAGCCTTGATGGCGAAAAGCTGCTCGCCAAGGGTCCAAGTGGCATTGGGCGCAATCTCTGCGCCAGCTTGCCATCGCTCATCGCGGCGAGCTTCGATGGCTTGGTTGGCGGCAACGGCATAACCAGGGAAGTACTCTGCGCAAGAAGGAAAAGGAAATAAGAAGCCGGAAGCTGGATCGTATAAACAGTCGGCAGATGAAGGAAAGAAGAAGATAACTCACCATCGAGCATGTCCTCGATCTGGCTGTAATCGTTGTTCAGCTCCTTCTCCGTCTCGGCCCAGGCTGAGCGCTCGGTCTTGAGCTCGGCCAGGAGGCTGGTCTCGCTCTCCTTCGCCGCATGGAGGGCCACCTTGTGACGAGCCGCCTAGTCTGCCAACTCCTTGACCAGGCGTTCGCGCTCCTCGGCCGCCTTGCGGCACTCCTCCTCCTTGGCGCGCAGCATGGTCTGGGCCTCGCCCAGTCACTGCTGCAGATCGGCGTTGGCCCCTACAAGTACAAGAAAGAAAAAACAATCAACAAACCAACAAGGAAGAAAGCGGTTGTCGGGAGATCCGACCCGAATGCTCAGCAGTCGGCCCGAATCTTGGGGCTACACCCAGCGGGTGCACTGACGCGCCCCCGCAAGAGAGAAAAGACGAAGACTTACTCCAGCTGTCGGACAAGTCGGCGGTCCGCTTGGCCAGCTCCTGGACCTGGCAGTTGAAGGTGGCCGCGTGGATCTTGTGGTAATCCTGCAACAAAGTCAACAAAAAAAAGAAAGGGACAGCACTCGAAACTTTCATTTAAGTTCCGAGCCGCCTGCTCAGCAACCGGCCCGAAACTCGGGGGCTACACCCAGTGGGTGCGCTGGCGCGCCCCCACGGAAGATTACAAAGATAAAAAACAAAGCATAAGTGACATACCCGGACGGCGGCTCGCGACGCCAAGAACGTCTTCGTGTAGTTCTGGAGGGCGGTGCTTTGGGCCTGAAGTAGGGCATGCACATCATGGGCAGCCCTATTCAGGACACTTATCCCTCCTCCAGACGTCCACTCTCGTAGGGCGGCGCTGGTGACCTCTGCTTCAGGGGCCGACGAGCTTGAGGCCCCGATCTCCTGCGGCTGTGGCGCCGAAATCGCCTTCGCCGCACGGTGGCGCTCCAGGGTGCGAGCCTCAGGGTCGCCCTCACCACCAGCTTGCCACCAACTTGAGGCGTCGGCGGCACATTAGGCCGGCTGCCCTGGGCCTCGTCAGTCGGCGCTTGCTGGAGCACCTCCGTCCTCAAGATGACGCCGTCGCCCCCTTCCCTCTCCATCACCGGCTGTTCATCGTCGGCTCCTCTAGTCGGCGCCGGGATCTCTGGCGTCCGTGGCGCGGAGGGCAGGGGGACGATAAGCTATGGAGTCTGGCCGCGAGCGGCTTCCTCTGCTTCACCTTGGCGGCCGCATCCGCTCGGGCCTTGGTCACGGTGTCCGCCTGGGCCTTAGCCGCGGCGTTGGCTTGGGCCTTGGCCACCGCGTCCGCCTCCTCCTGTGCCGCCTTGGCCGCCTCCCTCTCCCGCTCCTCGCGTGCCTCCTGCGCGTTCCTCTCCGTCGCCTCCTAGAGGTCGGCGAGCGGGTCTACGCGGCGGGTGTTGGTGGAGCCCTCCGCCGTCCCAATCACGGAGCCAGAGGCCGCCCGCTCAAGAAAGAGCAGGGCCCTGTGCATACAAGAAAAGAAGAACTCAGAACGAGTTTGCAAAAAGAGAAAAGAAAACACAAGAAAAGACAAACACTTACGCAGACACCATCGGCGACTGCGTCGGGGCCTTCTGGAACCGGGCCGCCTTCGCGGCGGCCTCTTCTCGCCTGGTCGCTGCAGCCGTGCTCTTGGGCTTCTTCGCCCGGCTGCCGAACAGGAGCGCGCTGGCTCGGCACTTTGGTGCGCCGCTTGGCGGGGTCGGCACGGCAGAAGAGCTCGCGCCCGCCTTGCCGGCGGACGGCGAACGGCGCGGTCAGTCTCCTCCTCGTCATCATCCGGCCAACCCTCGAGGCCGTCTCCTCCGGGGCCGCCTCCCCTAGAGCCGCCTGCTCCACCACCGCCACCTATGGCGTCGTCTTCTTCCAGGGCGGCTGCCCCCAAGTCGGGGTCGTCCACGTCACTCACCGACCGGTCCGGCAGGTACTCCTGGCCCTGCTCCAGGGCGTCGGCTGCCGGCTGGGTCATGAAGATCTGCATCATGACCGACTGATCAGGCGGCAAAGCAGAACTCAGCAAATGAAGAGAAAAGAGAATTGAGGACTCACCGCGGGCGGCGGGTCTACGCGGGAGTACGGGCCGCTTGCCGAACTGCCACTCTGCCTCCAAGTGCTTGCAGTTCGAGATGTAATTCACCAGCCGGGCCACCTCCGTGCCTGGCATCTCCCTAGTGGACATCCGGCATGGGTCATAATGCCCGCTCATCCGGCTGATCAGGTGAGGCCGGCCTTGAAGAGGGAGCACCCGGCGCACCACGAAGGCGGTCAGCAGGTCCGACCCCTTGAGGCCCTCCGACTCCGTCATCACCTTGAGCCGGGCGATGGCGGCGGTGGAGGCGGCCGACAGCATCCTCGGCTTGAAGGTGCAGTTGGTCCGGGGCTCAGCCGGCGAGCCGGCTGTATAAGCCGGCAAGTTGACAAAGTGTGCCATCCAGTGGACGTAATTGACATAGAAGTAAGATTTTTGCCACAACATGACCGATTGTGTCAAGCTGGTGGACGGGAAGCTGTTCCCGGAGCTCGGACGTCGCACCGCGATGAAGGCTCCGCACTGGGCCACCTCCCCCTTGACGGTGATGCCGAGCTTGGTGTAGAAGAACTCCCCCCAGAGCTCGAGGGTGGGGAGAACGCCAAGGTAACCCTCACAGAAAGTAACAAAGGCGGATAGCAGCTGTTGGGGATCGTAGCAGAATTTTAAAAATTTCCTACCCATCACCAAGATCCATCTATGGAGTATACTAGCAACGAGGGGAAAGGAGTGCATCTACATACCCTTGTAGACCGCGAGCGGAGGTGTTCCAATGAACGGGGTTGATGGAGTCGTACTCGCCGTGATCCAAATCACCGATGACCGAGTGCCGAACGGACGGCACCTCCGCGTTCAACACACGTACGGAGCAGCGACGTCTCCTCCTTCTTGATCTAGCAAGGGGGAAGGAGAGGTTGATGGAGATCCAGCAGCACGACGGCGTGGTGGTGGATGTAGCGGGATCTCGGCAGGGCTTCGCCAAGCTTCTGCGAGAGGGAGAGGTGTTGCAGGGGAGGAGGGAGGCGCCAAAGGCTGTAGTATTGCTGCCCTCCCTCCCCCCTTTATATAGGCCCCCCTGGGAGGGGGGGGCGCCGGCCAAGAACCCATCTATGGGGGGGGCGGCCAACGGGGGAAACTTCCCCCCCAAGTCAAGTGGGGCGCCCCCCCCACCCTAGGGTTTCCAACCCTAGGCGCAGGGGGGAGGCCCATGGGGGGGCGCCCCAGCCCACTAAGGGCTGGTTCCCTTCCCACTTCAGCCCATGGGGCCCTCCGGGATAGGTGGCCCCACCCGGTGGACCCCCGGGACCCTTCCGGTGGTCCCGGTACAATATCGATAACCCCCGAAACTTTCCCGGTGGCCGAAACTGGACTTCCTATATATAATTCTTCACCTACGGACCATTCCGGAACTCCTCGTGACGTCCGGGATCTCATCCGGGACTCCGAACAACTTTCGGGTTTCCGCACACTCATATCTCTACAACCCTAGCGTCACCGAACCTTAAGTGTGTAGACCCTACGGGTTCGGGAGACATGCAGACATGACCGAGACGCCTCTCCGGTCAATAACCAACAGCGGGATCTGGATACCCATGTTGGCTCCCACATGTTCCACGATGATCTCATCGGATGAACCACGATGTCGAGGATTCAATCAATCCCGTATACAATTCCCTTTGTCAATCGGTATGTTACTCGCCCGAGATTCGATCGTCGGTATCCCAATACCTTGTTCAATCTCGTTACCGGCAAGTATCTTTACTCGTACCATAATGCATGATCCCGTGACTAACTCCTTAGTCACATTGAGTTCATTATGATGATGCATTACCGAGTGGGCCCAGAGATACCTCTCCGTCATACGGAGTGACAAATCCCAGTCTCGATCCGTGCCAACCCAACAGACACTTTCGGAGAAACCGTAGTGTACCTTTATAGTCACCCAGTTACGTTGTGACGTTTGGCACACCCAAAGTACTCCTACGGTATCCGGGAGTTGCACGATCTCATGGTCTAAGGAGAAGATACTTGACATTGGAAAAGCTCTAGCAAACGAACTACTCGATCTTTGAGCTACGCTTAGGATTGGGTCTTGTCCATCACATCATTCTCCTAATGATGTGATCCCGTTATCAATGACATCCAATGTCCATAGTCAGGAAACCATGACTATCTGTTGATCAACGAGCTAGTCAACTAGAGGCTTACTAGGGACACGTTGTGGTCTATGTATTCACACATGCATTACGATTTCCGGATAACACAATTATAGCATGAACAATAGACAATTACCATGAACAAAGAAATATAATCATAACCATTTATTATTGCCTCTAGGGCATATTTCCAACAGTCTCCCACTTGCACTAGAGTCAATAATCTAGTTACATTGTGATGAATCAAACACACATTGCGTCCTGGTGTTGATCATGTTTTGCTCTAGGGAGAGGTTTAGTCAACGGATCTGCTACATTCAGGTCCGTATGTACTTTACAAATATCTATGTCTCCATTTTGAACACTTTCACGAATGGAGTTGAAGCGACGCTTGATATGCCTGGTCTTCTTGTGAAACCTGGGCTCCTTCGCAAGGGCAATAGCTCCAGTGTTGTCACAGAAGAGAGTCATCGGGCCCGACGCATTGGGAATCACCCCTAGGTCAGTAATGAACTCCTTCATCCAGACTGCTTCCTGTGCAACCTCCGAGGCTGCCATGTACTCCGCTTCACATGTAGATCCCGCCACGACGCTTTGCTTGCAACTGCACCAGCTTACTGCTCCTCCATTCAAAATATACACGTATCCGGTTTGTGACTTCGAGTCATCCAGATCTGTGTCGAAGCTAGCGTCGACGTAACCCTTTACGACGAGCTCTTCGTCACCTCCATAAACGAGAAACATATCCTTAGTCCTCTTCAGGTACTTCAGGATATTCTTGACCGCTGTCCAGTGTTCCATGCCAGGATTACTTTGGTACCTTCCTACCAAACTTACGGCAAGGTTTACATCAGGTCTGGTACACAGCATGGCATACATAATAGACCCTATGGCCGAGGCATAGGGGATGACACTCATCTTTTCTCTATCTTCTGCCATGGTCGGGCATTGAGCCGTGCTCAATTGCACACCTTGCAATACAGGCAAGAACCCCTTCTTGGACTGATCCATATTGAACTTCTTCAATATCTTGTCAAGGTACGTACTCTGTGAAAGACCAATGAGGCGTCTTGATCTATCTCTATAGATCTTGATGCCTAATATATAAGCAGCTTCTCCAAGGTCCTTCATTGAAAAACACTTATTCAAATAGGCCTTTATACTTTCCAAGAATTCTATATCATTTCCCATCAATAGTATGTCATCCACATACAATAAGAGAAATGCTACAGAGCTCCCACTCACTTTCTTGTAAACACAGGCTTCTCCATAAGTCTGTGTAAACCCAAACGCTTTGATCATCTCATCAAAGCGAATATTCCAACTCCGAGATGCTTGCACCAGCCCATAGATTGAGCGCTGGAGCTTGCATACTTTGTTAGCATTCATAGGATCGAAAAAACCTTCCGGATGCATCATATACAATTCTTCCTTAAGGAAGCCGTTAAGGAATGCCGTTTTGACGTCCATCTGCCATATCTCATAATCATAGTATGCGGCAATTGCTAACATGATTCGGACGGACTTCAACTTTGCTACGGGTGAGAAAGTCTCATCGTAGTCAACCCCTTGAACTTGTCGATAACCCTTAGCGACAAGTCGAGCCTTATAGATGGTAACATTACCATCCGCGTCTGTCTTCTTCTTAAAGATCCATTTATTTTCTATGGCTCGCCGATCATCGGGCAAGTCAGTCAAAGTCCATACTTCGTTTTCATACATGGATCCTATCTCGGATTTCATGGCTTCTAGCCATTTGTCGGAATCCGGGCCCGCCATCGCTTCTTCATAGTTCGAAGGTTCACCATTGTCTAACAACATGATTTCCAGGACAGGGTTGCCGTACCACTCTGGTGCGGAACGTGTCCTTGTGGACCTACGAAGTTCAGCAGTAACTTGATCCGAAGCTTCATGATCATCATCATTAACTTCCTCCCCAGTCGGTGTAGGCACCACAGGAACATCTTCCCGCGCTGCGCTACTTTCCGGTTCGGAAGGGGTGACTGTCACCTCATCAAGTTCCACTTTCCTCCCACTTAATTCTTTCGAGAGAAACTCTTTCTCCAGAAAGGACCCGTTCTTGGCAACGAAGATCTTGCCTTCAGATCTGAGGTAGAAGGTATACCCAATAGTTTCCTTAGGGTATCCTATGAAGACGCATTTCTCCGACTTGGGTTCGAGCTTTTCAGGTTGAAGTTTCTTGACATAAGCATCGCATCCCCAAACTTTAAGAAACGACAGCTTAAGTTTCTTCCCAAACCATAATTCATACGGTGTCGTCTCAACGGATTTCGACGGAGCCCTATTTAAAGTGAATGCGGCAGTCTCTAAAGCATAGCCCCAAAATGAGAGCGGGAAATCGGTAAGAGACATCATAGATCGCACCATATCCAATAGAGTGCGATTACGACGTTCGGACACACCGTTTCGCTGAGGTGTTCCAGGCGGCGTGAGTTGTGAAACGATTCCACATTTCCTTAAGTGCGCACCAAATTCGTGACTTAAATATTCTCCACCACGATCTGATCGTAAGAATTTTATTTTCCTGTCACGTTGATTCTCAACCTCACTCTGAAATTCCTTGAACTTTTCAAAGGTTTCAGACTTGTGTTTCATTAGGTAGACATACCCATATCTACTTAAGTCATCAGTGAGAGTGAGAACATAACGATATCCTCCGAGAGCCTCAACACTCATTGGACCGCACACATCGGTATGTATAATTTCCAATAAGTTGGTTGCTCGCTCCATTGTTCCGGAGAACGGAGTCTTGGTCATCTTACCCATGAGGCATGGTTCGCACGTGTCAAATGATTCGTAATCAAGAGACTCCAAAAGTCCATCTGCATGGAGCTTCTTCATGCGCTTGACACCAATGTGACCAAGGCGGCAGTGCCACAAGTATGTGGGACTATCGTTATCAACTTTACATCTTTTGGTATTCACACTATGAATATGTGTAACATCACGTTCGAGATTCATCAAGAATAAACCATTGACCAGCGGGGCATGACCATAAAACATATCTCTCATATAAATAGAACAACCATTATTCTCGGATTTAAATGAGTAGCCATCTCGAATTAAACGAGATCCAGATACAGTGTTCATGCTTAAAGCTGGCACTAAATAACAATTATTGAGGTTTAAAACTAATCCCGTAGGTAGATGCAGAGGTAGCGTGCCGACGGCGATCACATCGACCTTGGAACCATTCCCGACGCGCATCGTCACCTCGTCCTTTGCCAGTCTCCGTTTATTCCGCAGTTCCTGTTTTGAGTTACAAATATGAGCAACCGCACCGCTATCAAATACCCAGGAGCTACTACGAGTACTGGTAAGGTACACATCAATTACATGTATATCACATATACCTTTGGTGTTGCCGGCCTTCTTGTCCGCTAAGTATTTGGGGCAGTTCCGCTTCTAGTGACCACTTCCCTTGCAATAAAAGCACTCAGTCTCAGGCTTGGGTCCATTCCTTGGCTTCTTCCCAGTAACTGGCTTACCGGGCGCGGCAACTCCCTTGCCGTCCTTCTTGAAGTTCTTCTTACCCTTGCCCTTCTTGAACTTAGTGGTTTTATTCACCATCAACACTTGATGTTCTTTTCTGATCTCCACCTCCGCTGATTTCAGCATCGAATATACCTCAGGAATGGTCTTTTCCATCCCCTGCATATTGAAGTTCATCACAAAGCTCTTGTAGCTTGGTGGAAGCGACTGAAGGATTCTGTCAATGACCGCGTCATCCGGGAGATTAACTCCCAGCTGAGACAAGCGGTTGTGTAACCCAGACATTCTGAGTATGTGCTCACTAACAGAACTATTTTCCTCCATTTTACAGCTGAAGAACTTGTCGGAGACTTCATATCTCTCGACCCGGGCATGAGCTTGGAAAACCATTTTCAGCTCTTCGAACATCTCATATGCTCCATGTTTCTCAAAACGCTTTTGGAGACCCGGTTCTAAGCTGTAAAGCATGCCGCACTGAACGAGGGAGTAATCATCAGCACGTGATTGCCAAGCGTTCATAACGTCTTGGTTCTCTGGGATTGGTGCTTCACCTAGCGGTGCTTCTAGGACATAATCTTTCTTGGCAGCTATGAGGATGATCCTCAGGTTCCGGACCCATTCCGTATAGTTGCTGCCATCATCTTTCAGCTTGGTTTTCTCTAGGAACGCGTTGAAGTTGAGGACAACGTGGGCCATTTGATCTACAAGACATATTGTAAAGATTTTAGACTAAGTTCATGATAATTAAGTTCATCTAATCAAATTACTCAATGAACTCCCACTCAGATAGACATCCCTCTAGTCATCTAAGTGAAACATGATCCGAGTTAACTAGGCCGTGTCCGATCATCACGTGAGACGGACTAGTCAAGATCGGTGAACATCTCCATGTTGATCGTATCTTCTATACGACTCATGCTCGACCTTTCGGTCCTCCGTGTTCCGAGGCCATGTCTGTACATGCTAGGCTCGTCAAGTCAACCTAAGTGTATTGCGTGTGTCCCGAGGCCATGTCTGTACATGCTAGGCTCGTCAACACCCGTTGTATGCGAATGTTAGAATCTATCACACCCGATCATCACGTGGTGCTTCGAAACAACGAACCTTCGCAACGGTGCACAGTTAGGGGGAACACTTTCTTGAAATTATTATAAGGGATCATCTTACTTACTACCGTCGTTCTAAGCAAATAAGATGCAAAACATGATAAACATCACATGCAATCAAATAGTGACATGATATGGCCAATATCATTTTGCTCCTTTGATCTCCATCTTCGGGGCACCATGATCATCTTCGTCACCGGCATGACACCATGATCTCCATCATCATGATCTCCATCATTGTGTCTTCATGAAGTTGTCACGCCAACGATTACTTCTACTTCTATGGCTAACGCGTTTAGCAATAAAGTAAAGTAATTTACATGGCGTTATTCAATGACACGCAGGTCATACAAAATAATAAAGACAACTCCTATGGCTCCTGCCGGTTGTCATACTCATCGACATGCACGTCGTGATTCCTATTACAAGAATATGATCAATCTCATACATCACATATATCATTCATCACATCTTCTGGCCATATCACATCACATAGCACATGCTGCAAAAACAAGTTAGACGTCCTCTAATTGTTGTTGCAAGTTTTTACGTGGCTTGTATAGCTTTCTAGCAAGAACGTTTCTTACCTACGTAAAACCACAATGTGATATGCCAATTTCTATTTACCCTTCATAAGGACCCTTTTCATCGAATCCGTTCCGACTAAAGTGGGAGAGACAGACACCCGCTAGCCACCTTATGCAACTAGTGCATGTCAGTCGGTGGAACCTTACTCACGTAAGCGTACATGTAAGGTCGGTCCGGGCCGCTTCATCCCACAATACCGCCGAAACAATATAAGACTAGTAGCGGCAAGAAGAATTGGCAACATCTACGCCCACAACTGCTTTGTGTTCTACTCGTGCATAGTAACTACGCAAAGGCCTGGCTCTGATACCACTGTTGGGGATCGTAGCAGAATTTTAAAAATTTCCTACGCATCACCAAAATCCATCTATGGAGTATACTAGCAACAAGGGGAAAGGATTGCATCTACATACCCTTGTAGACCGCGAGCGGAAGCGTTCCAATGAACGGGGTTGATGGAGTCGTACTCGCCGTGATCCAAATCACCGATGACCGAGTGCCGAACGGACGGCACCTCCGCGTTCAACACACGTATGGAGTAGCGACGTCTCCTCCTTCTTGATCCAGCAAAGGGGAAGGAGAGGTTGATGGAGATCCAGCAGCACGACGGCGTGGTGGTGGATGTAGCGGGATCTCGGCAGGGCTTCGCCAAGCTTCTGCGAGAGGGAGAGGTGTTGCAGGGGAGGAGGGAGGCGCCAAAGGCTGTAGTATTGCTGCCCTCCCTCCCTCCCTTTATATAGGCCCCCCTGGGAGGGGGGGGCGCCGGCCAAGAACCCATCTATGGGGGGGCGGCCAAGGGGGGAAACTTCCCCCCCAAGTCAAGTGGGGCGCCCCCCTACCCTAGGGTTTCCAACCCTAGGCACAGGGGGGAGGCCCATGGGGGGCGCCCCAGCCCACTAAGCACTGGTTCCCTTCCCACTTCAGCCCATGGGGCCCTCCGGGATAGGTGGCCCCACCCGGTGGACCCCCGGGACCCTTCCGGTGGTCCCGGTACAATACCGATAACCCCCGAAACTTTCCCGGTGGCCGAAACTGGACTTCCTATATATAATTCTTCACCTCCGGACCATTCCGGAACTCCTCGTGACGTCCAGGATCTCATCCGGGACTCCGAACAACTTTCGGGTTTCCGCATATTCATATCTCTACAACCCTAGCGTCACCGAACCTTAAGTGTGTAGACCCTACGGGTTCGGGAGACATGCAGACATGACCAAGACGCCTCTCCGGTCAATAACCAACAGCGGGATCTGGATACCCATGTTGGCTCCCACATGTTCCACGATGATCTCATCGGATGAACAACGATGTCGAGGATTCAATCAATCCCGTATACAATTCCCTTTGTCAATCGGTATGTTACTCGCCCGAGATTCGATCGTCAGTATCCCAATACCTTGTTCAATCTCGTTACCGGCAAGTCTCTTTACTCGTACCGCAATGCATGATCCCGTGACTAACTCCTTGGTCACATTGAGCTCATTATGATGATGCATTACCGAGTGGGCCCAGAGATACCTCTCCGTCATACGGAGTGACAAATCCCAGTCTCGATCCGTGCCAACTCAACAGACACTTTCGGAGATACCGTAGTGTACCTTTATAGTCACCCAGTTACGTTGTGACGTTTGGCACACCCAAAGTACTCCTACGGTATCCGGGAGTTGCACGATCTCATGGTCTAAGGAGAAGATACTTGACATTGGAAAAGCTCTAGATAACGAACTACACGATCTTTGAGATACGCTTAGGATTGGGTCTTGTCCATCACATCATTCTCCTAATGATGTGATCCCGTTAACAATGACATCCAATGTCCATAGTCAGGAAACCATGACTATCTGTTGATCAACGAGCTAGTCAACTAGAGGCTTACTAGGGACACGTTGTGGTCTATGTATTCACACATGCATTACGATTTCCGGATAACACAATTATAGCATGAACAATAGACAATTACCATGAACAAAGAAATATAATAATAACCATTTATTATTGCCTCTAGGGCATATTTCCAACAGCAGCACCACCGTGTTCGCTGTGAGGTGGTGTGGCTGGAGGCGATAGAATTGGAGGAAGGAACGGAAGAAGCCGCTAGCCGGCAGGCCGAAGCCACAAAGGAAGTTCGACCGGAAGACGACGCGTTCGCCGTCTTCCAGTGCTGGCGTGATCTCCTTCTCCGGCGGGGCGCGTACCTCTACATAGCCCTCGCCGGGCAGCCGCCGCGTTTGGCGAAAGAAGGAGAGGTGGTCATCGTGGACGTTCGAGCCGTCCCAGTCACCGGCCCGCTCGCGCGCCATAAGAGCTCGAGCCGACAGAGGCACGACACGGTGATGAACGCGCAAGACCACGGCGGAGAAACGACGCTGCGGGGAAGACGGGCTCGGCGACGATGGGCTGCGGCAGCACTTCGGCAAGGTGCGGGAGTGCGGCGGCGGCAGCAAAGAGAAGAGAGGGGAAGGGAGAGGAGGGCATGCGTGCGTCTGCCACCCCCTCCTCCCCCTACTTATAGCCCAGACGGCGGAGACGAGGGGGCGAGAACGTGGGAGGTCGTGGGATTAACTGCGCCCACGACCCCACGACCCCGCAATTACCGTGCTGTAACGGTGTGTAGTTACTGCGCCACGGAATCCTAACCGTCCGCCTCGGCCGCAGTGGATCCGCGCATTCGACGAGGCACAGTAGTGGCGGGCCCCAGCCTGCGGCGACGTCCCATCGCGCGCGTGGGCTGGCAGGCTGGCCTGGCTGGCTGGCGCCGCGTGGCATGCCGGTAGCGGGCGGCAAGCCTGGCGCCCGGTTGGCGTGCCACCTGGCTCACGCCACGATGCTTCAAAATCACCAGGCGGCCAGCCCGGTCACGACCGATTCCTGACAATCGGCGCTCCGGAAGACGGACGAAGCAAGATCAATGGACACTCAGAGTAGGAAGCCGCTGAGGCTCCTCGCCTCTTTCAGCCGCGGAGCCCCACCAGCTTCGAGGACTACTGTCGGAGTAAATGACCACGGGTAGCCTCATCAGCCTCCCATGGTATTTCAAGACATCGGGGCTGGCTGCGCCCCTAAAGAATCAAAGACAGAAGGCCGCCTTCTTGGGGCCAGCTGGTCCAAACGGCCGGCTCCCAGGAGGCGGCAGAACCTAGAAGACGACCGCCGTGTGGGCCGACTCCTAGCAGGCAGCCCCCCATGCCCTTGAAGTTAGCACCCATGTAATTACGACAAGACAGGGCGTGACAACAGTGCAGCCTGCCACCCCCGAATCCAGGGCGGAGCGTGGCACAATGCAGCGTATTGGGCGGGCGTCCCTCGCCCGGCGCGGCACTGTTTCCATGCAGCCCATGACATCACCATGGTAGAAGAGGCCATGCTCCCACGACGGGCTGTCGGCATAGCCCGCAGGTGGTGGGCCCTACCTGTCCGAGAGAAGCAAGAAGGCGGCAAGCCCTGACCAGTCGGCACGGGGGAGGCCGGCTCCTGACCAGGCGGCCCCCTCCTTGGAGTTTGTGCGCCATTAACCAGAAGAGACGGGGTGTGGCTACAGTTAGCGCCCACCAGGCGGCGGGACTGTAGCCACGCTCTCCCCGACAAAGCATGCATCATCAGCAACATGGCTACAGTACTAAGCAGCCAGCAAGACCCGCGAGTGGCGGGCGTGGCCTGTCGGCGAAGTACGAGACAGCCGACGGGACCCACCAGGCGGCGGGCCCCAGCTGCTGGTGGAGAAGTTGGCCACCAGAGACACTAACAGCCGGGTCCTAGACTTGGCTAGATTACCATTGTACCCCTGGGGGTAGGCCTATAAACCCCCTAGGGCATCGATGCAAAGGGTTCAGCCTCTTAGAAAACCACACACACATAGAGAAAGGAAAGATCTAGCCTTGCCCTTCTTCCTCCTCTAGCCAAACAGCTCAAGGAGCCACTTGTAGCTACTTGTTGAGATAGTGATCATGTGGAGACCCCGCAGAGCAGGACTAGGGGTGTTATCTCCTAGGAGATCCCCGAACCTGGGTAAAGTTCGCCGGCGTACGTGTCTACGCCTCACCGCTTCTTGGCACCGGCGACGTCTTACTCTCCCCCATCATGATAAGCCATCCTTTGGCATATGTCGCACCAAAACCCCGACAAAGCGTGTCATAATAAATGGAATGGTGGAAAGTTGCATGGGAATACATCTCGGAATGGCTATGGAAATGCCATAATAGGTCGGTATGGTGGCTGTTTTGAGGAAGGTAAATGGTGGGTTTATGGTACTGGTGAAAGTTGCGCGGTACTAGAGAGGCTA